>NC_140136.1:21073032-21153032 GCF_964035555.1 Netta rufina
AGCTACGTCTCGTATTTAGACCAGAACCACATACATATCTGACCAAAGTAAACATACTGAACCACATTCTAAATAGTAGATGACATCTAACAGAGAGGTAACCTTACGTTCCTTGTTTAGACAGCAGCAAACTTTAAGTTGTGAATTTAAAATATGGCTATTTCTTTAAATAACAGAAAAACACTGATAAATTTAGGGTACAAAATTAGCAACAGCAATCACAGAAGCGTGACAATACTGAGGATCAAGAATGCACAAAGTTACTGCTGAAGTTAAAAAAAAAAAAAAAAAAAAAAAAAGAGGGGAACAACACAAGCTGGAATAGAGCAATTTCATTGCATGAAATTTCATTTCTTGAGAGCTATACATCAAGTTGTATTTGTTTAATGAGGTTGACACTAGAAAGATGTATAGAACATGTCAGACACCCAGTACCAGTGCGTTCTGGGAAAAAGATAACATCTGAGAATGTGACCACTCACTTCGTCTTCTAGCCAGACTTCTCTATCTACTGGTTGTTCGGAGGATTATAAATGAGAGGGCAGAAGGAACAAGGAGCAAAATAATGAAAAACACACAAAAAAAGAAAAATTATAACATTGTAGAGCAAAGTAATGTCAGATTTACTGACCTCACAACTACATAATCAAGAGAAAGTTATCACTATAGAAACTTTTACTAAGCGGAATGATCCTAAATAACTGAAATTTACAGCACTTTTAAGATATGCAAATTGAATGCAAGGTATAGACATAAGGGTAATTAATTGTAAATCTAAGAATAATGTTTCTTTGTCAGGGCTGTCTCCATGTTGTGGAATACATTCTAATGTGCCTTAACTCTGACTATTTCTTAAAGGCTGGTCTAATTATATGATGTTCAGAATTTCAAAATAGTAGTTATTCTTATCATTTAATATAGCCGCTGTATAGTTTCACAGTAAAATTTACTGATTACACGAAAATATTTTATTTTGATTTTCAAGGATAAAGCGCTTGTTTAGAAGTCTAGACACTGAGTCTTTGTCTTGGAAAAAAATAAACAGGTTTGGTCTACAATGATTTTGTGTTCGCTTTTTTGTTCGTTTTTTTTTTTTCTTTGTGTGTTTGTTTAAGAGGAGGAGAAAAGAAGGTAACAAAGAATCAAAACCACTAACTACAAACACCTTCATTAGCTGTATTCTTAAGTCACAATGCTCATTTTCTAAGGACTTTAAGAATAAGGTATAATTTCCTAATTACATTATTTACTTCATTTCTTCTCTACTAATTTGTAAGTTATTTGTGTGATAATAATTAAGGTCAAGCATTCCATTGTAACAGGACTCTACAATTTCACTTCCTCATTTTAAAGTTTGGCGTGCAAACTCCAGGTTTGAAAGGAAATTTATATAAACCTATAGAACATATAAAATCTTTTACAGAAGTAATTCTATTTCCTGCCAGCTTCAGTAGCTAGCCTACACAGATCACTGTGCTTCCTGACAGAAAACACACTATCTGAGCTATTTTTAATACTTAATTAATTCATATCTGTTAAAACTAAGCTTCTTAATGGGTCAGCAAAAAGACTTCAACAACAGGGCCCTAATATTTGAGGCACATTTGATTTCTAGGGAAAAAGAAGTCCTTTGTCCTTGGTAGTAGAATTTCCTGTAGACCTGAAGAAGAGTTAAACAGTATGAGAAATAACAAGACCATGAGCAGCCAAAGCTCTCTGTGAGGCAGATCACTGTCTGCCAAGCTACCTGTAGATGAATGTAGCTCAAAAACACAGGGATTTGTGAACTTATTTCTAGCTGATAACTGTTAAGTTGCAACAAAACTAACTCTAACCATATATATTATCTTACAAATAAACCTCATTGTGAGAGATATGGAATTTAGAAACTTGTGTATTTGCACTAAAAAAACCTTACCTTATTTTCATCAGTCATCAATGTTACAATCCTTCTCCTTGGGCAAGAATGATCTTTACCCTCCCCACAAGGTATTTTCTTGTCATACTCTAAAGTGAAAAGCAAAACTCTTAATAAGCATCTTTTTTAAAAGAGATTCATTGGGGTAGTTGGTCAGAGGTGAGATGGTCAACCAGGAGGATTCCAATTCTTTGTAAAAGCCATCATATGAAATAGATTAGTTTTCATATGAAAGGGAGGCTTCTGGATGGAGAAGAGCCACAGTTCCTCATAGAGATGGCAATTAATAGTTCCTTACTTCCCTAAAAACTTTCAGCCAGCAGAATGAATGACAGTTATCTGCATGAGATGAAATACATTTTAGAAACTCAGCCAATGCTTCTGGGAGATAAGGAAGAAAAGCAATGACTGAGCATCAATTATGTAATCCAAAAGTAAATGCTAAAAATGGTTTTGAAATTGTACACATCTTTGCTTTATGGCTTGTCTGCCAAAACAATAAAAATATTGTGTCAATATTTTTTACCTAAGCATAACATACCATAACTTTACATCCCTTTCAATGACAGTTTGTGCTTGGGAGTTCTGATATAGAGACCTCAGAAAATTTGCAGTCGTTGCCAGATATAGAGGCAGATTCCACAACTTGAGTTAAATGCATCATATGCTCTCATGAGAGGGTCTCTTCTATATAACACTTGCAGAAATCATAAATTCTCCATATGCTAGAGTTAATAGCTTCCTTAAAGAATCTTTCAAAAATTATGCTTGGATGAGAATAAGTTTCCAAAACTTTCTACAAGGAAACAGAAAAAACAAGGCTCTTATAAATGTCAGGTCGGAACTGGGATAAACAAGTTTTCAACACTCCTTCACTTTATGATGGCTTTCCTATGAAAGGCTTAAAATCTCTTGTGTCTGAACAATGTATCAGTGAGAGACTTCATGGACACCCTCTTGTAACTTCCTGAGAACGTAAGAAGCTTAGTTCTCTTAGGTAATGAAGGCCATGAGAGAGCAACTGGGCTAGAAGATGTGACAAGGCTATGCAAAAATTTCTAAAGGCCACTTAAGGAAGAATTTTAAGAGACAGACTTCACAGCTTTGAGGGAGATGAAGAACATCTTTATCTTTTCTGTGGAAGCAGGTTGGAAATTCTGCTGCAGTGGTGAAGGGATACCATGATCTGGAATCCCAAAGCTCTTGTTTTCACCAACTGCTTTTCTACAGTGTGATTGAAAAAGGTTACTTTCTTTTCTGAAGCATTTTTTCGTACGTTATAGTTTGAAACAAAATTTCAAGTGGATTTTCTTCAGTCACTTAGGGAAAGTGTACGTTACCTGTCTCAGACAAGTTGCAAAGGTTAACTATAATTATGTCTAGCCCACATTTATTTTTCTCGTTAGTCTATGATATCTACTAGTAATTTTACTCAGTGTATTTGCAGGTTCAGTGAATAATTCAAATGGTTTACAATTTTGCTGGAATCTGTTATTTGAACTTGTGACTGAATACCTGGAAAACACAAAATTGCGACTTCATAAACCAAACTAGGATTACACAATAATCTTGACTGAAGGGAATGGATAAACCAGCAAGGTTTTCCAAACCAGTTATTTCTAAAGTCACTAACCAAAAAATAGAAATTAAAAAAATAATAATAAAATAAAAAGCATTAATTTTCTGATTCTTGTAACTCAAAACTGTCTTCCCCGATACATTTACGGCCAAGTTAAGCCATTATAAAAACAAACTGTAGCTAACGATGAATAGTAGCATAACTTTGTCTTGTACTATCCAGTAAGGCAACATCTGTTTTTTAGCTCAGCAGATGTCTGGGGGTGAGCTTTCTCCTCACTTGAAAATAACAATGGAAAGATCTGAGGACTAAACAGCAATTACACTATGTGTTTGTTTCTTTTTTCCATTTAAACTATTAGTGTTTTCGTTCTATTAATCACAATACATATACTCAAGGTGTACAAAAAAAAAAAAAAAAAAAAAAAAAAGCAAGTGCACTATCTGGCCTTACACTCTTATTATTAAACAGACTTATTAAACACTCTTATTATTAAACAGACTTGCATCTAATTACTTCAAGAATTAAAAAAAACAAACAACTTTTTTGCATAGGTCATTAAGTGGAATACATCATTTTGTCTTTAAACTCAGTGGAAACTGCTCAGTTCACCTCTTTCACTTGGTGTGTGAAATTATCATCACAGATTGAATTAATACGAGGTCTATACCTGAACGTCACTGTTTTTGGCACTTTCTGCCAATCATTTAGCAATACCCAGAAGTGGAGGTTTGTTTGCTGACGAAGTGATCAGGGAACAAATGCAGGTGAAAATACCTAAATATGATGAAATTACTCCTACTTCCAAAGAACCCCTAGTTCAATTTCTTTAGTTTCTACCATGAAAAGTCATTCCCTAGATAATCAGAAGAGAGGCTGAAATATAAATTCAGGCAAAATGATATACTAGTATTTTGTATCACAAAACTGTCTGGATTTGTTGATCCATATGTGGTGAAATATGTGAATCATATTTGTTGATTCATTTGGTGAAGCTGAATTTACACAGCCTGAATCCCCCATGCCCATAATTTTAGATGCAAATAGCAAGTGGGATATCTTCTACAAACAGAGCAACATAGACTGCAGAAAGTCTCACTGAGAGGGGACAATCTAGATGCACCCAAAGAAATAACTGGCATTTACTTACTGCTTTTAGGAAACAAACATGTATGTATGGCCACAAAGAGATAAGTATATTTCATACAAAGGATATATCTTATTGTACAATAGTTCCAAATGCAGTTTGTGATTCCAATTGTGATCCAATGCAAACTGCAGTTTTAGTAACAAAGCAAGTAGATATATTTTTATTATTATTAAGTCTTGTGTAAATTTTGAGATGCTAAGTAAATGAGGTGGAAATGCTGCTAAGCACAAACTAGCAATATATAGGCCCAATATTCCTTTACATTAACACAGAATAAGAAGGAAAAAGAAAAAAAGAAAAAAGAACCAAGTCAAAATTAAATGCCACAGATCAAATCCTGTAATGCCTTATACCTTTTACAGCCAGCATGAAGTCAGTACAAGATGTAAGTCAGGGCACAAACTGGCCCTTCAGCTCTCAGATTTCTCCAAGCTTTCTCAACAGCTTGCTGAGCATAATTTGGACTTGGTTATTTAAAGCTTCACAGAATAATACAGTATGAAGACTGGTGTGAACAATAACTCTTGCACAATTTATCACATAGAGAAGAGCTACCAATCTTTTTAGGAAACAAGGTATTCAAAATTATTTAATGCTAATATTTATGCATCAGAAAGAATGCTAAGAGCAAAACCGCACTCCTCCCCCTTCCCATATACACAAAACATGTATTTGTGAACATCTTTAGCTACAATACACCATATTTTCAGAGAGTCTTGAAATTACCGTACTATATGGTGGCATTTATGAAATTCTGTTATTAATGCCACTCTTATAACAAAGATAAGCTGTATTTACAATACTAATGCCTTCCACAAATAATTAGATATGTATAGCTACACATATAGTGTATATATCAATGATGGCTCAAGCCTGTAAATTTAAAGAGCATTATTGTAATAAACAGCAATAATAGCAATAATGATAAAAATAAGTTTGGCATTCTTCTGCCTCACAGACTTCTGTACCACACTGTCAACTTGAAAAAAAAAGAAGTAGTATCTTATGAACAGCTATTATTTTCTCGGCTGTTGGTTGTTGTTGTGTTTTTTTTCCCCCAATCTATTACATGCTATTATTAAAAATAAATAAAAATAAAATACAAAACTGCAACTACGTCAACATTAAGGTAATTATGAAATTGGACTAAAGTAACAATTCTTCCTAGTAAAGCAGATGGGTATCAATCTATCACTGTAATTATATGACTATTGCTACAGTCTTTTAAAACTTTATAAAAAGTTTATAAAAGCAATCTGTTGTCTTTGAATAATTTTCAAAGTGCCTGTTAAGTGCAAGGTTTTCTTTACATGCCAACCCAGTAGTATGAAAGTGAAAATCAAAGAATTTCATGACAGATTTTTTTGAGTATTAAAAATAAAAAATAACTACATTATTTGTATATATACATAACTATGTTAAACAAACATATGTTAAACAAACTGCATGAAGTTCAACAAAGCCAAGTGCCGGGTCCTGCACCTGGGGCGCAATAACCCCAAGCAGAGCTACAGACTGGGAGAGGAATGGTTGGAGAGCTGCCAGGCAGAGAAGGACCTGGGAGTGATGGTGGATAGTCAGCTGAATATGAGCCAGCAGTGTGCTCAGGTGGCCAAGAAGGCCAACGGCATCCTGGCTTGTATCAGGAACAGCGTGACCAGCAGGGCGAGGGAGGTGATCGTCCCCCTGTACTCAGCTCTGGTGAGGCCGCACCTCGAGTACTGTGTTCAGTTTTGGGCCCCTCGCTACAAGAAGGACATGGAGGTGCTTGAGCGGGTGCAGAGAAGGGCGACGAAGCTGGTGAGGGGCCTGGAGAACAAGTCCTACGAGGAGCGGCTGAGGGAGCTGGGCTTGTTCAGCCTGGAGAAGAGGAGGCTCAGGGGTGACCTTATCGCTCTCTATAGGTACCTCAAGGGAGGCTGTAGCGAGGTGGGGGTTGGCCTGTTCTCCCACATGCCTGGTGACAGGACGAGGGGGAATGGGCTTAAGTTGAGCCAGGGGAGTTTTAGGTTAGATGTTAGGAAGAATTTCTTCACTGAAAGGGTTGTTAGACATTGGAACAGGCTGCCCAGGGAAGTGGTGGAGTCACCATCCCTGGAAGTCTTCAAAAGACGTTTAGATGTAGAGCTTAGGGATATGGTTTAGTGGAGGACTGTTAGCGTTAGGTTGGAGGTTGGACTCGATGACCTTGAGGTCTCTTCCAACCTAGAAATTCTGTGATTCTGTGATTCTGTGATATTTCTACTGTTGCATAGGACAGCTGGGTATTTCCCTTGCCTCAATTAGCATAAGTACAATAAGTCAATAAATCACTTAATTTTTTTCTATTCACAAAATCTGTGACTCTTCTCTAAGCATTGCTTTCATGGATTAAGAGACAGCATATCTGTGAAGCACCCATTGTTTGCATATGAAAATTTATATATAAAATGCAACACCGCCTGATACAATGATGTCAGTACCTCTAACCCCAGCCTTTTCTCAAATTCTATTCAAGCATTTTTCTGTTAGAAATACTTTCATGTCTTGTGTGCAAGCAGAGTTTCCATACCCAACTCAAACTAGTACTTACTATGCTACTAAACTCCTTATTTGAACTATTTTGCTGCATTTCCACTGCAACGTATAGAGTAAATCTGTTAAGTTTGTAGGTGTTTTGGTAATAATATGTAACAATAGAGTTAAACGTGTTGCACATAACTAATACATTCCAGGAGGATAAGAAAACTATGTATAATCAACTACTGCCTTCTACAGTGGTTTCCAAATTTCAGTTAAATCTAACTAAAACACCCCATTCTCCCAGATTACACACGGTAGACAAAAAGTGGGCACTTGACTATTGTTCACATAGATCCAACAGTTCTAAATTTCCCAATTATTTGTTAGATATAACAAGAGGGAAATGGACTTGACATTTACATCACCGAGAATATTCAAACATATACAACTGCATTCAAACGTGTTATGAATTGGTAGCAGTATCTTAGCCATCAGTTGTAAGAGCACCCTCCACTAATCTCTCTCCAGATTGCTTAAGAAATACTTAGATCCATTAGATTAAGTATGAAAGCTCTGCATACAGCTTACCAGAGTGCTACTTCCCACACATTCCCATTTTTAAAAAGTATATATGGAAGACAATTTTACTAAAGCAAAAGACGTGGTTTGGTAAGACGAAATAGCACTATTATCAAACAAGAGACAAACAAGATGAAAGAAAAATAAAAGTGAAAGAGTAGTTATCTGAAGTTCTTTAAATTGTCTCAGCCTTCATTCCTTATATTCTATGTGCTGGACCCTCGCTCTGAATTTCTGTTTATTGGTCATATTTTCTCTGAGGAACCTCTGATGGTTCTCTAATGAAGCCGTAAGATGAATATCATCTGAGAAGCTACATTTTTTCACTGTCTCACACAATATAATTCTTCCCCCTTCTCCCTTTAATTCAAAAGCCAACCCTAAAATGAACAAAGGCAGTAGCAGCAACCTGGCTTGTTCCAATCCTGTGACCATATAAATCCATCTACTGGCTTCTTCTCTAAATGCAATTCTTAACTCACTGTAAATGTTTTCTATCAGCCGAATTAAGTTTTTGGGTGGCCATAAACCCCTAAAACATGTCAGTTCTCCCAGATAGCTGGCTAAGCCCATTTTGAAAAAAATAGGTTTCAGCTGATTCAGCTATGTTGTATCTACACCAATTTGTCTTATTACAAATATCACTTACAAATACCTAAAATTGTATTTTCTTCATATACTATGATGTGAGCTTTTTTTTTTTTTTTTTCCACAAACCTCCCCCCACTTTTATAAATAAAAATAGAAAATCAGTTTCCATGTCTCAGTCCTGGATGTTTTTTGTAAGTTTGGTTCCTGTGTAATAGTCAGAGCTCTGCACCTATGCTTTCACCTTTTTCTTTCAAGTTTCTTACAAAGTTTGTTTCTATGCCTCAGAATTGTATTCTCCATCATTTGTAGTGAGAAACTTCTAAAAACTGTTTTATCTATTTTATGCTGCACATCGTACAGCACTTCAAAATATTCTTTCCATCACTTGTTCTTTGCCTGCTGTCCTCGACCATTTGCTCAGGCTTGTCTTTCACTGCTGACATAACCAGTGCAGATGTCTCACTCAGCTCTCTTATTTGTGATACAATCCATGTGTCATGTTTCCCTTTATACATCCCTCTGCTACTGATTACATCTCCAGTTGTTTTTCTATTTACTTTCTTTCCATGTCTTTTTGTCACCAAGATGTATTGAGCTCTTTGACTGATGACTTCCTTCTCCTACTGAACAGTCACATTTCACCCATCATACAGCTCACTTTAAGGACTAACAAGACGACCAAAAGCGGGGTCAGTTAAAACCAATACTCCAGAAATGTTTAAATTCAGGCCACTCTTAAATGCCAGTCAGCAAGAAAACGGAAGCTTCTGTATCCTGATGTAGGGGAAAGAGAAATGGTCCACTAGACAAAATCTCTTAATTCTTTCCCAATCTGGTCATTAAAGGTTGTTTGTTTGTTTGTTTGTTTAAGCTTTTAAGCTTTTTTAACCAAAAGTTAGTCACAGTTTATGTCTGGGATTATTTATTATGTTTATTCAGATGTGGGGAAAAAACAAAACAAAACAAAACAAAAACACTAAAAAACCTACATCATCTTTACTGTAAACAGGAGTTAGTGATCTGCACAACGAACACACCAGATTTTCTTCCAATTTTTCAGAGTCGTTCAGAGCTTTCTCACCAGCATATCAAATTCCTTTTTTTTGGTGATCACTTGCATTGAAATAGTTTCTACATTGTCGAAAGACAATTGCTAAAGTATAAATTGAAAACATTTTTTCATCATTCATTTTCATTCATTTTTTCATCAAATTAATCAATTGTTCTAGCTTAGGAATTCCACTCAGTCCTGGTACTCACACTTTAAAATCTCACCAACAAAACATCTCTTACCTAGCATCTCAAAACTGTTTAGGAAACCAAAGTTTGAGGTCAGTATATTGAAATCTAGATGCGTGATTATAAGTTGCTATTTGAACAAAATATAAGCCATCTAAGTTATGTGTTTATTATTTAAACATAAAAGACTTTATAATAAATAATATTTACAATAAAAAACAATTAAGTGAATTAATCAACCAGACAAGCACTGTCAGTGTTGCGAAGCTGCTACAATGCATACAAGAAGGGCTGATTATTGAGATCAAACAGAATATAGTGTGAAAATGCAATCTATATAGGTGCTGCTTTATGTACTACACATATCTAGAACTGCAATGGATATGAATGTAAGGGATGTCAAAAAGGTTAAAACTTAAAAACACCCTGAGATCCCAAAAGTTTCAAGTTTAAGATTTTAATAGAAAAAGCAAATAGTTGAACTCCCTACTGAGACCAAAGTTTCAAAGAGAATCAGATGATGTTCAAATTCTCTACATTTGGATAGAAGTAACGAGGGGAGAAGGCTCAAAACTCTGTTTACAGGAATCATTTTGAGTCTCTTCTAAGAGACATGCTCCTGTCAAAAGTTCAGTGCCAAACTGACAGGAAAGCATTTCAGGAGGTCATTGCATATCACTTGAATGGAATGGTCATGAAAACATAGCAGGATGAACAAGAAATGAGTGAAGATTAGTACAAGTCTTCACAGTGACACCAGGCACCTATATGAAAGTATTTTCATTCTTCTGTGGCAAATGTAGTTAATGTGATCCTTTTGTAGCAACTCCAACATAATACGTAGCCTTTGTTTGAACATCCAAACTATCAAGGTCAGGACAACAGCAAAGTGTAACATCAAGCAAGACATTTGATGGGATGGCTCTGGAGCAGCTGGTTAGTTTCCATGATGAATGAGAATTACAGCAGTTTTCAAGAGACCAACAGAAGGCTGTCAGGGTCCTAATCAGCTATAACATCAGTAGTAAAGATCTAAGGACACTAGAGCATTTCCAAAACTACAAACTTCTCTGGGCTTTAGTTTCAATAATTATAGCAGTGACAGCTGGACAGTGTGGGTACATGACTGGAATTGGTTAGAGTTTTTGACATATGGTGCTATTGGAATACTGTCTGTCAGGAGAGGAGAATAAAATTACCCCCAAAAACTGGGGGCTGCAGTGCACATTTTGTCTCAAAGTAAAGGAGAAGAGATGGCATTTTTGCAGGTTAACATTCAGCAAATGACAAATGTCGTTCAAGCAATGTTACAGCAGTACATCAGTGAAAAATGCTACAGGGTCACAAGGGCAGTGTAAGTTAACTAGAGGAAGCACATTGTCACTCTTGGTTTTCCTGCAGTGTGTCAACATATGCAAACTAAATTTCTAGCTTCTGTTACGCTCCTGGAATAAGCATTAGATGCTGACACTGTGGGAAGAAGTAGCCTCAGATCAGTTGAAAGAGAGTCCTGGTGTGCTGACCAATAATTTCAGATAGCTACTTCTTTCTAAGCATGCCTCTGATAAGACCTTTTTCCATCCCACACATTTTAGCCCATCTAAAAGTCGTGCATGCCCAGAGGCAGGATAAGTTCCGCACTGAAGAGGATACATTTCTGTCAAAAAGCAGTGTGTATAGTGCCCAGTGATTAATTTTTCCTTAAAATCTTCTGATTAAAAATAGATGCAAAATTTCTGAAGGAAAAGTTATTCAATAAAATGAAGAAACAGAACTGTTTGTCAACTAAATGATCACTCTGTATAAAGCCTTTTTTTGCTAGGAAGAATAGTTGAACTGTAGGTTCTCGAGACAGAATTAATCATTTTATCTTAATTTTCCTCAAGCTGTGAGCTGTGCATGCTGAAATTAAATCATTTTGCCATTCCTCATTCCTCCATTTCCTTCTTCTGCAACCAAATTTGCCATGAAGGCAAGTTTTGCTTTCTAATATAGGCACAAGAAATATATTTGATTACCTTGTAAATAGCAAGCCAGAGCTGGAAACCAATTTTATTTTATTTTATGATATATATATTTTTTTAATCTTGAATTGTTAGGTCACATAAAATCTACTCAAAGCCCAGAATGGTCCATTTCAACATGCAGGAAGTTAAGCAGGCATGGCTGAAGGCCAACATGAACAAGGGACTCCTGCTGAGCTCAGATATGGAAATGAAACACACAGAAGGTGGGAGTGGGGACATTGACATTGCCCAAATATGTAGGGGTGGAATTAGGAAAGACAAAGCTCAGTTGGGGTTAAAACTAGTGAGGAATGTAAAGGACAACTGGTTTTGGTTTCCTCAACTTAGTTTCCTCAAGTCCAATAGAAACGCAAAGTTAAAGAAAAGGTGGGCCTGTCAACGAACAGGGCCTAGTGACAAAAGACATGTAAAAAGGTCAAGATACAGAGTATTTTTGAGTCTGTGTTTACTTGAAAAGTCTACCCTCAGGCTTCCAGATCCCTGTTTACTCATGGAACCTGAGTTCAGCAGAGCTGAATGAATGAAGCATTGCCCACTGTAGAGGAAGATCCAGTCAGGGAGCGCTTAAGCTTTCTGACCATTCATGTGTTCATGGAAAGTTCATGGAGCACAACAGGATGCACCCAAGAGCACTGAGGGAGTTGGATCATGTCACCGTGAAGCTGCTTTCTCTTTGGTTTTATCTCTGAACAGTCATAGTGATCTGGACAGGTCCCCAATGACTGGAAAAATGTAAACATCATACCTGTCTTCTAACAAAGCAAGAAGGAGCATTGCAAGAACTACTGACCAGAGAAGATAATCACTATCCCAGGAGTGAATCCATATTCCTGGAAGCCACTTACAGGAATATGTGTTTAGATTTAGAAAGACCTCCACAGCATGAGCACTTTCAGGTAATCTACAATACTGACTCTAGTAATTCACAATTTTTTTCTACTTTGCATGCTACAATGTGAAATTCTGGCAAATCAATTAATGATGACTCAGAGAAAGTAGATGCCATAGTTTTAAACAATAAACAGAAGCAAAAATATATATTTAAGATATTTTTTTCACAGAATATGAAAAAATTCTTTTCATGCAGCATTTCAACATGCAAGTTCTATCTTAAGCTCCAATATTTCGTTATTCTGAACTGTTGTGGACTTCCTTCCTCACCATTCCCCCATTCCCCAGTATCCTGGGATGCTCTCCTCTTGGTTTTTGTTTATGCCTCAGGGACACTTTCTGCAGTTCATTATGTTTAAGAGGGAGAGAGAGGGTAAACCTTGTAATATGGTAAAACGAAGGCCGTTTCACAAAAAAAAAAATAAAATAAATAAAATAAAACAGAGAAAGGGGAGGCGGAAAGAGAAAGAGATCCAATGCTATAAAACTAATAGGCAGGATAAGACAGAAATACAAGTGTATACTCTTTGTACAGTCTCTTGAGTGTTGAACAACAACGAACTTCAGTTTTCAGTACATTTAGGACTCTGTCTTAACCAGGGTTCTCAAATGTGTTAAAAAATACCATATGGGCCATAGTGTTTTTGATTAGAAATGCATTAATGTGGGACAACTGTTTTTTCCAGAAGAAAGGCATTTCTAACACGAGAAGGCTGCTATTATTTATATGAGCTGAGATCATCCCATTTTACTGATTCATTTAGACTGATGCCAACTGCAACTGAAAACAAGCATTTCTTCATAAACAAATTATGAAATTACTGCAGACTTTGATTTAACTTCACCCAAGTTTTTGTCTACAGGGACCCACAGCACAAATATTAGTCAGTGGAAATAGGTACTAGATAGTGTATAGAAAGAGAAAAGGAGAGAGAAGCCTATTTGACCACAATATTTGGAACCATGACCCAAAGCCAGGTTTGACACAACTAACTTCTGTTTAGGTACTAACTTCTATTTTAGATACTTACATTAACTATTTTCTAATAGAAAGTGGATCACTTAGAAAGTAGTAACACTCTAAACACTCATATCCTTTGTCTTCTTTCTCACCATTGTAAAAAATATCTGTCCAAGAGGACATTTTTCAAAAATGCACACGCAACTGCATGCCCAAATTGATTTTACATTTATTTTTATTTGCAAATATTTGAACTGTGCTCCGTACTTGCAGATTTGGCATGCAGCATTTCCAGTTTAAAAAAAAAATCTCCCCTTAGGCCTGTAAGGCAATCCTGGCTGAAGAAATATTCAAAGAACAACTGCCCTCAAGTTATGTCATGTGATGATTTAATATGAAATACTTATAATGTCAATAAAAGAAAAGCAGAAAAAAAAATAAAAAGAAAAGCACAAAGCAGATTAACAAGATACTCAAACCTATCCACTTCAACTGAAGGACGATTCATCAGGGTAGTGGCTGAAAGCTGCTGTTACAAGTCACCAAACAGTTATAATAACGGCCAGGGCAAAAAGGATATATTCTCAGAGAGCAGCGTGCTTTAAGAGATAGTATGTTACAATAGTTTGATGAAGAAATGTGAAATATAAAGTGTCAAATAGAATAAAATGCAATCAGTTCACTGATCCTACGCTGAAGAATTAAAGAAGGCAATAGCCTTGAGGAATGAAGGCACCTCTGATCTTTCGCACAGCATGGGCTGCCTGTGTTCCCCTTGTCAAACTGTAAATAATCAAAATCAATGGGAGGCATAATAAGTCCAAAAAACTCAAAGGAAAAATCATTTCCCAGATACACCAACAATAAAAGTAATTCCCATGTTATTTAATTTTGATTATTAGCAAAATAGAAAAGGCAGAGACCTGGGCAAAAATTTCTGTTCTATATTTCACTGATATCTGTGAGGTTTTGTGGGATTCTGGGTTTATATTTTTGGCTCAGTATATATTTCTGACTGATCCTTTGAGTAGAGCTCATATACAGCCTTACAGGGAAACATCCAACAACACACAGAGGGAGCTAGAATTAGACAAAGGTACTCAGGGCATCAGAATCAATATCCATACTACGTGACCAAACAGGTCAGCTTGAAGGCCTAATCTCTGTCACAAATCAAAATGATGGACAAATTTTTGGTGTGTAAAGCAAATACAGCAGGAGTATTTCCTGTTCTTCATACTCTAATATGAAGAAGGAAGCTCCTTTCAACATTTACATTCCCTTCTCTCATCCTTCCCTTGTGCCATCCAAACTTACAAGAAAAGTCTGGAAGGATAGAAGTAGTGACTTCCACAGTGACACCAGAGAGATCACAAAAACACTGAAACCACAGACTGAATAAGACATAAACGTAAGACATAGCTGACAGCACCAAAAAGCTAGGTAGTGATCTCAGTCCAGGTTAAGGAGACTATTTCTCCACATCCTTCCCTCCATCTGGATTTGGGGAAGGAAAAAGTTAAGCAAATTAATTGTTTCAAAGTAGTATGATCTGTATATTCATCATCTAAACAGCCCTTAATTTTCAGCCCTATTCTGCAAGGGTATAGCATCACTCCATTCCCAATCTGGTGAACTGGTTTACAGCATCATACACTGACAGGAGTTCAGGAGTTCCTCTGGGATTTCTGCTCACAAAGTCAGCAAGAGCTTATAGTATTGCAGAGATAGCGGCTGTCAGTCTCTCAAGGGAAAGGCTGTGCTCATGTTGCTCTTGAAATGAATGATGGAACAGCATTAGAAACATCCTCACTCACAGAGGCTGACAGTTCCCTTTATTGTCTAGAGTTAGAACTGCAACAGATACAGTATGTGGTACTGTAAAATAGCATGGTTTGATTCTGAATAGTGAGCCACTTGTTATGTCAAGAAGTCTTACATGGAGAATAAGAATAATGGAATGAAGGGAGAAACTGGCAAGGATAGAAAAAATGGTATCTTTCAGAAGTTGTGTGGTCTACAACCAGTTGATCCTCTCATATTATAAAATCTTACTGGAAGACAAGGCACTTGTACTGGGTGCACGTTTGTTGCCAGTGTATCATTTACTAATGATGCTAGGATCACTGCAGTTGCCTCTAACTGAATTTGGGCACCCTGTTTAAGTAAACAAATTAGGAGGTAGCGTTCCTTAGTTCCTGTAAGATAGTTGCATCTAATCCAGAAGACTTAAATTAGGAAGTCACTTCTCTTCTGTCTACCCAGAGAGCACATGGATCCTAAAATAGGCATCAAGGAGGGCATCTGAATACTCCTTGATATTCTCAAAGTGAAAGAACCTTGCATACTAAATATGATATTAATATTAGGATCATGCTGCCAGCTGTGAAAATATAGCCGTGTCTTCATATTTAATATCATCTACATCTTTGACATATCAGCTGAGCCCCTGGGTGATTTCAAAGAGGCTAATTATAATCACCTCTTCCTCTTACTAATAGTGCCACAGAAAGAGTAATGACCACACTTGTTCAGCATATCTGGCCTATGGCCTATCTGAGAAACAGGATGTTCCTGCGGCCATGTGTTCTTTGAACTTCTGACATGCAAATATTGAGCTTTCTTACCTGGTGCAATATGAGGCAGTTCATGGGTCAAAAGGAGTTCTATCATTGCTTCCAGGGAAAGGCAAACACAATAATTTGGATTCCCAGAATATAGGGCCAAGTCTAGATTATATCCAGCCACCTGTTGTATTTTACAGCGTTTTTCTCAAAAAGGTCCAGACCTTTTCAGAAGTGCAGGAATAAAAAATAAATAAAATAAATAAATAAATAAATAAATAGCATTAGAACAACTACTAAGCCTGTAGAGTTAATATCTTCAAAAGACTGGCATTAATATATGGTTTATAATTGTCACATACTTTATTCTGAGTTTCATGATTATTTTCTCACAGTGTTTCAGAGATTGTTACAAATGCAAACAGTAAAGGGAAGAGGGTGTTTCACCTCTAACTAATGGCAGCATTTACTAGCCTGAAGATCTCTTCTTATATCCATCTAATAAACTGGTTTGTCAGTAGATAATACAAAATTCCATCTGACACATTTGAGAACTAAGTGCCAGACTCAGAGTATATATTAATTTCAGCACACAAGACTTTATAGATATAGTTCCTATCAGCTTCAGTAACAGCATCTACACTGCTACCTTCAAATACCAAAAAAAGAAGCAAGCCTCCAGGTGAAAAGACTTGCACAGGCACAATAACTAGGCAGAATAACTTTTAAAACAATTTTTAGGAATTTTCTGCCTGATTTTTCTTGCAAACATAAAGAGTCTGGGAGCTACCAAAGGTCTATTGGACATAGTGGGGGAGGAATTTTATTTTGTTCATCTTTTCAAGGATGCCTCTGAGGTTTGTAAATATTCACTGTAGTGCTAAGGTTTTGAGAAAGTAGTTGTACAGCAAATTTGAATGATTAATGATACAAGACATTTTAACATGTTATTTCTCTATTTTCAACATAAATAGTGTGTAAAGGGTGTTTAAAACTTTAATGAATCAAACTATATGAGTAAAGAATGTTAATCATTTTAATTGCCCAGTAGCCTGAAATTAGATTTAACAGTCTGATAATGTATCTTTAAAGGAATACAACCCTGCTCTATAAAAAATCCCTTCCAAGCCAATTCTAATAATTTCTATTTATCTTTTATGACATTAACTGTTGTACCAGTCTGCCGACAGACAGCCTTACGTTCACATTTAGTTTAAATGTGGTGCAGTATAGTTTTTCATTATCATTAACGTGCTCCTGGTGGGCAGAGTGCAATGCAGTGGCACTGGTCACACTTCATTGCTTTATCTCATATGACAAAGAGAGATGATGTGCTTCAGTCCAGGCCAGAAGATAAAAGCAAAAGGTGGCCATGGAAAACTCCCCCTGCTGCCTAGGAACAGCATAAGGGCTGCATCGTGTGACTTGCTAACAGCATGAAGGGGCAGACAAATAGATTTTCCTCTATATTTATAACCAGCATCATTCTTCCTTTCAGGCCTTTCAGTGCAGGTAGCTGTTTTATATGAAATGAACAATCTTTATAGACGTACCAGAGCCATAACAAGGCTGATTTTCAGCGAGGCTGAGGTATATAACTCTTACAGAATTGTCAGGCTTCTTGCTCAACAAATCAAGCCTAACTTATGATGTTTGCAGTGTAATTTTTATTCCTGTTTGACTAGCCAACTACCCAGTGGTAATAGGATGTTAGAAAAGGGCAGTAGCAATGTTTGTACATGCCATGATTGATAGGCAAACTCTGCATTTTTCATTTATATCTCCTGATTCCAAATCAGTTAAGTTTAGGAAAAATGAAACAAAATGGCAAGAAAAATGCTTGCAGATTGCAGCCCAGCACTCTCGTAGATCTGAGTTCAGCCCACATCTGCTAGGATTGTCTAGAAACATTAAGATATCTAAATGAAAATCAATACTGTATGTGCCAGCATTTACTACCAAGAACAAGTATCAAGAGACTTCAGCTAATCAGGCTTTCAAGCTTGTACTTGAGCCATAGTCGGAACCCCAGGGGTGTCCTAATTGGCCCAGACTAATCACAGAAGAGTTAAATTTATAACCAGGAAAGACATCTTGTTTTTCTTACCAGTCATCATTTTGAAACTGAACGCCTCACCTGTGTGGTAGCGGATGTATGGTGATAGCCACCGGTCATGCAAGAACTGCTTCTTACCTGTCAAAGGTAAAGCAAAGACTAATTTACTGTCTTCCATAAAACCAGTCAGGCACATTTAAGCTTTTGGTGGGTATATAGTGCTATCAAACCTTTCACATGACTGCATATTTTCTCAACTTAAAAGCTCTGCATTTAACCTTCTTGTGCTAGAAGATAGAAGGTTTATATTTTAGAGGTAAAAGACTCTCTACACAATGTGATCTCTCAGCCTAATTCTTTGTGCCTGCAACATATTTCCAAATCACATACTGTTGGGGGGATTTTGTATTCTTTTTCTTCTGCAGAGAATGCAGATGTGCACAGAAACTAACAAAGTAGCTCAGTTCATCTTCATAAGGTACAAAGACACACATAATATTATTTTTCCTTACTGAAATTCCTTTTTATTCTAAAATGGAAGCATGCACAATATCTCTTGGAAGACTCTTAAACCATACTGTTAAAAATTAAACTGCATCAGGGAATTGGGTTCCTAATATTTGTATTTGGGATGCCAAATGTGAGCAGATTTTATACTATTTTCAACAAATTAAACACAAATACGTAAAGTGTTTATGAAACTCAGTCTTCTATTTTGGGCTTATTTTGAGTAACTTAATAATTCTGCATAGGTTTCTTTAAACAACAAAATAAAGTAATGAATTAAGCCTGGAAATGCTTTTTAAGTTTTCTTCAAAAGCATATGTAAAAAAAAATATCTCCCTGGAGATTCACATCTATCTGAAGTTTAATAACATTATTTAGATTCTTTGTGTCCCATATGTTAGATGTATTTTTAATGTGTGCCTGTTAAAACAAAACAAAAAGTTGTCAGATTTTGTATTCTCTTCTCGCCACTGTTAATGGTTTCCTAGACAGTGCTATCATAGAAACATCATGGCTTGTTGTGATCAATGAAAGCTTGTTTCTCACATGGCATGATGTTCCCCTTGGATTCTGATCTCCCACTAGTGCATTCTGTGAAATTTTGTCAGTACTTTTACCTTTAAGGATCTCTCTTGTCCTCCATGTTGTAAGCTGCCATGTTATCTTCCTGAATCAGTCTTCCTGTCTTTGCTGCTTCACTTCCCACTTCTTATGGAACAAGAAGGCTATCTTCATCTTCCCCTTCAGTCCCTATGTCTGATAACTTACTGCTCTCTTGCTGTGTAGCACAGAACATGGTATTAAACAAAATAAAGTGAATTTCAGGAAAATTCACACAAATCCACAGAGGGAGATAAAGGCAAATGGAGTCTCTCCAAAACAATTCAATTATCCGACCTTGTATTTCTATCTAATTTCTATATACTACATATGCCAGTCAGCAGGAGCCTACCACAAGCATCCTAATCATCAATGTACAGTATTAGGTTCAAAGATACCTTAATTCCTTTCTTATTCCTTTGGTGTACTTATTTTTTTTCTTTAACAATGATTTCAGTATTGATAAAAACTAGAAACTATGCTTAGCAATTCTTCATACCTGCAGAATACTTTTGGTACAAACTCTTGTTCTACACAGAAGATTTCATAAATGTAATTTCTCAATATATAAGAAAAAATGAAATTGAATTGAATTGAATTGAATTGAATTGAATTGAATTGAATTGAATTGAATTGAACTGAACTGAACTGAACGGAAAGGAACGGAAAGGAACGGAAAGGAACGGAAAGGAACGGAATAGAATAGAATAGAATAGAATAGAATAGAATAGAATAGAATAGAATAGAATAGAATAGAATAGAATAGAATAGAATAGAATAGAATAGAATAGAATAGAATAGAATAGAATAGAATAGAATAGAATAGAAAGAATAGAATAGCTCAGTTGGAAGGGAACTTCAAAGATCATACAAGTTCAACTGTCTGCCTACTTCAGAGCTAGCAAAAAGTTAAAGCATATTATTGAGGGCATTATTCAAATGCCTCTTGAACACTGACAGCCATGTGGCAAACACCTCACTAGGAAGCCTGTTCCAACATTTGACCACCCTCACAGCTCCTAATTGACAACAAAAGCCAAATTGACTTAAGTGGAATCAGGGCTTTAATCCACATACTCATATCATATCATTTTAATTTGAAGCCTCAGGTAAAAGGTAGGTATAAAGACCTATTTTGTACACATCCAAGCTGAACTGAGCAGAAGCCACAATTCTCAGCAGAGGGCCAGACCATTCACAGATAGGCAGACTGACAGAGGACACAAAGAATGCATGGGCACAGTTTTTAAGAGAGAAAAAAAAATCAGTAAAATCAAATGTGTCTGGCAATTTACAGCATTACAATAATGCCAAGAGGTTAATTAATAACCATGTTATTCAAGGATTTTCTCCCCCAGTTTTGCAACTTTCCTGGGCTAACCAGTAATGCCATCAGGTATAATTTGATCCATAAGTAGCAGACCGTGATTGCTCAAAAGCAATGAGGACCACTCCCTTTTCATCAGCCTCTGTAACTTTACAGAGGCTAATAAGCCCCAGGAGATGGAGGTCTCAGTTATAAAAGAGGAGCCCTGCACCAATCCTGTTGGAAGGAATTCCTCTACAGGTAGTGAAGAAGGGTATTCCAGTCCTCCACAGAGCTAAGAGCAAGGCCCAAGTCACTTTAAACTCTCTTTGAAAAGATGATTGATTCTGTTCTATATTGCTTCTTTCAGCAGAATATTGCAAAATATTCTCTCTGCTCCTTGCTTCCAAGTTTACTACATTTGTTTGCCAAGTACTGCAGTTGTCAGATGAACACAACCTCCCCCCAATGGCACACACCTATTTTCCTTGTGCTGTATATTCTCCTTTTCACTAACAGTACAAATCAATGAAACACATACAATTCTTCTTATTTGCATCTGATACTGAATAGAACAACTTAAAGCTTATGCCAAGTTAACAATCTTTTCTTGGCAATTTCACACCACGATACTATGCCAACTTTTGTTTAACAAGCAACGTTATTAAGAGAGAAAATATGAAAGTTTTTTTTTTTGTTGTTTCTATTTTGATTTCTGTGAATTTTCTGATATAGTGAATTTTCCCATGTATATATATACCTAAAAACTGAACAAAGGAGTAGCAGTTGTCTTATTTCCATGAGAAGTGTAAATGTACTCAAGCTTTAGACAGTTTAGGACTTTTTTTTTTTTTTTTGCATGCTATTTTTTTTAACATGTTTTACATAGTTTTTTTTTACATATTAAAATCAATACTCAAAATAGAGCTTCAAGACACAAGCTTCAAACCCTCCTCTAGACTATACTTTCACACACTCCAAGCACTGGTGTTTCTATGAAGATCTTGCCTCTCAGTGCTACTCAGAAAGCAGAAATAAATTAGAAATGAGATTTAAGTAGCCAACAGATTATTCCCCTGGCACAGGGAACACATGGCTGCTAATGTGCCAGCTCTCCTACTGCCACCCACCATCTTAGCATATGGGGTTTGTCAGGAGTAAAAAGGCAACAGAACAGCGCATCACTGTACTTCTCCCCCAAAAAGCTCAGTTAAATCACTGACACTACTAGTAGCTCTAAGAATTGCCAAGCAGCAATGCAGAGACTACAAGGTCAGGAATGAGAGCAATAAAGGAATAATATCCTCTTCCTACTGGGTTGAGAATCATCCCCTGATTCCTACTATTTTCATTAGTTCAAGAGGCTATTCTGCAAGTCTGAAACTAAAACGAAGTGGGAAAAAATCATGCTACTTATGGTAGTGTATGACCAAATCAGGAATGATCTGGCACCTTCTGTTTATCCATTTCTTTCTTTAGTTTTTCCTCTAGTGCTGCTGACACTCAGTTCAACTCCTTTCGTATCCATCCCGTTTATTATTATTTTTGCTGAAGCAGAATCCTTAAACATTCTACATCTTATATATATATACATGTATATGTATATCTTTTGAGTTGTACAGATGGGTTGTATGTTTAGAAGTAAATGAGAATGATCTGGGCATTATCGCTTGCCATCATCCTGTGATGTACTCTTATAATTAGTCCAGTTATGTCAAGTTCTTTACTGAAAATTAATCTCACTTCCACAGTGTTGCCTCTCTCGTCTTGTCAGATTATGCCCTTACTTTATTTTGTGCTGTGTAACTAAGATGTCATCTAAAGTTGCTCTCTATAATCTAGCAAGTTTGAACAGAGATCTCATTGTGGAAGCAACACAGCTGAGCTCAGTAACTGAAAGCCACCTCACATCACTGACTGGACTCTTCCAAATAGCCCAGATTTCAACTTGTACTTAAAGCAGATGGAGTTCATGTCACCTCACCGAACTAACTACTTTTGTACTCTTTGGTTTTCGCATTCAATGTATTTAAGCACAGAAAAGTCTCTCTATGAGCTACTAATATATTCAATAATGAAAGGCTGATAATCTTTCAGATTTACTATAACTTCATTAAACACAGTCACAAAAGATGAAACAGGCATAAAGCAGAAGAAACATTCTCATATTTTTTGCTGAAATCAGTATTATTCTCAGCTTGCTATGTCTTGAAACGTGATGTTTTCTACTTTGCCAAGTAAAAACAGGATTCCCCTGCCCCCCCCCCAAAAAAAAAAAACAAACAAAAAAAAACACCACCAAACAACCTCCCAATAAATGCTTTACCTCATTGCATTTCTGTGGGCAAGAAAGATACTGTCTTTCACAGCTCCTGAAGAGCTGCACTGCATTTTTAAAGGACTGATACTAAAGTTATTTGGATATTTCTCCAAAAAGGACACAATCTAACATAAAATGATAGTACCAGTGTATAGTCATTATTAGGCTTCAGAGTTAACAATTCTTTAATTAAATCGAAAGGAGTTATGTCCAGTATCTTTCAGCTTGCTAATCTATAAGTAAGCTGAATTCAAAACAGTTCCACACCAAAAACAAAGGCAAAAATACTTGGTATTTTTAATATAATCCAAGATTTTGAAGGAGTTGATGGTAGTGTATGTAAAAATGGTAACTCCCTAACTGCAGCCTTGAAGGGTAACTTTTGGGGATAGAAATTACTTGTGCTTGCTCTTTCCTCTCAGGCTGTTAGTAAGGAATGCGAACAGTGCTCTTTGTAATACTCCAGGAAATTAATGGTTGCTATCAGAATATCAGTATTGGACAGTAAACTGGAAAGAACTGAATGTCAAGTAGTGACTGCAAAGTGACAAATTTCATATGATAATACCAATTTCCTAAATATCCACTTAACATTTTCATAACTATACTAACAACAATGTTAATAAAGTGAATTTTACTCTGGAGATTACCTGCCATATTGTGTTGTTATTCCATTTCAACGAATTTGCCTAAATCTAAATATTATTTTGAGATTATTTTTTTCCTTTCTTACAGTTTCTTTCAAATTCTTTCTTTGTTCCTTACGTTAAATTTTTTTGTTTGTCGTTGGCTGAGCAATGGCTCCACACCAGAGATTCAGTTTTTTTCAAAGCAATCCCTGAACAGCTGAAAATTGCAAATATCCAGCATTTCTGAAAATCAAATTCTTTCCTCTCCAGGCAATGTATATATGATGTTACATCCATTTAATTTGCACAGTCTAATCATACTGATTTAACTACCTACATATCAAATTGAAGTGCAGCCACACCACTTTGCTGTGCCAGCAGAAGGTAGTTCTGCTGTTAATCATTGTGCAGCACAGTACTTGGTTTCAAATACCCACTCAGTACATAGCCGATGGTACAGTATCCCATTCCTCAGCCTTGTTCTCCCATTCCTGCTATCTGCTCAGGCATACTGCGCACAGATTGCCTGTCCTGTTGTGGATAACTAATGTTCTGCACAATTTTCAGTTTCAGCAGTGGTATCACTTGCAGAAATACTCCTTCATAGACAGCAGATAGAGAGAACAAGGGACATGAACACCTGTTTTTAGCAGCTTCCATTGAGCCTTCCTTATTTTGTCTTGTTACCTGCCCCAGGAGCACCTCCTCTTCTTCCTTTGATCATTCTAGTCTTTAAAGATCTAATCCTACAGAATTGTAAATATGGAATGTATGGTTTATTCAAATAGAGAAAACCCGCACAAACTACCTCATATTTAAAACAATAATAATAATCATCCTTACCCTGACCATCATAGGATGATACATAGAGAGAAAGGTAGAGGCAAAGTAACAGAGTGCTAAACAGCAGTTCATAGAGTAGGGAAAAGAAGTACTAAGGAATAAGTCCATGTGAATCAGAATTAATTGCAGACAGCTAAATTCCAGTGTTACAGCTGAAAAAAGAGGGAATAGCTTTGACCCTTTCAAAATATTTTCTGCACTTCTCATATTACAATTGGCAGCAAACACAAAAATTATTAAGACTCTTCATTGCTTTCTTCTTTTCATTAGAAATGTCCTTGGCTGCACTGAGTTTAAAATATCACAATGCTGAAACAAACCAGAAGTTTCTTAGTAATAGTAGTCTGAATGACAGAGTATTATCACCTTTATCAAACAGGAAATGAACACAACACTGAATTAAACATACCTTTTAAAGCAGATTTGACTAAGGAATCATCCATCATTCATTAAACTAGCTTTATGGGAGAATTGTCTCAACAATTTGAAATATAATTAGAAGCTGGCAAGACATACATTTATAGTACCCATCATTGCAACTCACTTTGACTTTTGGATTTTTTTGATGCTTTTATTTATTTATTTATTTTTTCCCTCATGCTCTGGTTAAAAATTTTAATGTCATAAGTAGCTGTGTACTTTGTATCACATTCACTAGGTTCACTATCTTCATATTTCACATTTACAGTTCATCGCAAGCATTTTACAGTAGTGTAATAATTGAACATGGGTACAACTGATGTTCTTAAACAGCACGCTTTCCAAAACAATAGTCCTGATGCATTTATAAGATGCACCTATACAATAATGATGCTGTACAACATACAGGTATTTCACTGAAACAGTCCTCTTAGAAATACTTTATGAGGGCTTTACAGTAATATTCTACATTTCATTTTCATAAGGCGAAGAGAAGAAGGGTGGGGAGGAAATAAAATTTCCAATTGTGGATTCAGTCAGGCAAAGGACATGACTTGTGCAATCCTAATAAATCAGAGCATTCCCGTGTGGCAGAAGCAACAGGGGAATAGTGTAAGAGCAGTGCTGCATGTTGACCTAAGCAAGAGCTTATCGAGAAATGATGTCCTCTTAAACAGACTCCTGTAGAGATGTTCTGCATTTCCTCTGACAAATTGTAAGTGCCCTGACTGTAACATTCCTAACAAAATAGGGCTGATTTAGCAATGCACAAACTTCCCATTATCCTACTGCATAAAAAGGCCATTTAAAGCAAAGCCCTAGGACATTGGCCCATTGGAAACAGAACATCTAAAAAATTACCCCCATCTTGTGCCACCAAAGTTGTTAACTACCCTAGGGAATATGCCTCATTTACAATACAGACAAATGTTAACTTTAATGAGTTTAATAACTGCCATTTTTCTTGTGTGACTTTGATAATGCTTGAAAACTTAAACAAATGCTATTTTTTCACCTGGAATATCAGCTAACTGATACTTCCACCAGATTTGTTTTCAGCTGCCCTCGCCTTTCTCTCACTCAAGTCATAGCGCTGTATACAAATACAATTAAAAACTACATCCACTCCCAAAACAATGCTGGAAAGATTAAACAATCTATTTTAACAAATATTCCTGCCAGAAAACTTTGTGAGCCAAGATTACCACTTGTCATCATCTTCCCAAGAGATGGAGTACCTTTTAAAAAGTATCTCTAATGAGATCTACAAATCTATGTGCAAGACAGCTTACTTTATTGTATTTATAAAGATAAAAAAATATATATTTTAAACAGATTATGGTTCTTGGGACTGATAAAAACACAATGGGGGTAAGGTCATCAGGAAATGTTAATAAAAGTTTTCATAAAATATGATGACTCTCAGGAAGTAATGTTTGGACATAAAAAAATAACTGTTAAAGTATATTTTCTGCTATGGTAAACACTCCGTTTTTCCACACCTAGTTGACACTCCAAATCCTCCCTTTCTCCTGTTGGTGAACATTTCTAGCTGTTTGATTACCCATCAGGGATGACATTATTATTAGCTGATGCAGCATCTTTGACTGTACTTCAACCCATTCTTTTGAATCTCATTGAAAGAGAAGAGCCACCTTCTTTAGCCATTAGCTGCTCATATTAAATCCTTAATCTGACTGCCAGTGACTGACATCCAAAAAAAAAAAAAAAAAAAAAAAAAAAGCTTCATCCTAACTAGCTATGCAGGAAAATCTGTTAGAACCTTCTAAGGGTGATGCCCTTCTTTTCTCATGTAGTAGTTTGCATAACAAGAACTTGTGGAAAACATAGCAAGAACACATGACATTTCTAAAGCTAATTCTCTACCGGTAAAGAACCTTACTGTACTTATAATCTGTATCATCTTCCATTCTTTTAGCCAGATATTTTGTTGCTCCATATCATTAGCCACAAGCTGAAAGGAAATGCCTTTTCCAAGGAGCATTTCTTAGACGAGTCAGATTACACTAATGAAATAAACATCAGACATTGGATTTTCATGTTTATACAAAGTTTTGGGAGAAAGCTAATGTGCTCACTCACTGTCATATTTTCCACACCTGCGGCCAGCTTTTAAAAACCATAACTGAAGAACCATCTCTCTATATAGAGACAGAAAATAAGCCTTGAAGCACACAACTCCATTAATTGCAGGGCATCAACACCTATGTGTACATTCAATGCAGATGTATGGATTTTTGACTGTAGGCAAAATTTCACCCACAAAATTATTATAAAATATTTAATGTTTTAACATTAATTCAATACATCAGATAACACATTTTATCACATTACAAACAATAACTGGAGAAATAAAGAAAAGTTTAGAGCTCTAGCAACTGATTATCTTGTCAGTCTGGTATACACAAGATGAAAGTCTCAGGGGTGATTCTGAAAGCACTCAGTGCACAAAAGCATCAATTTACAATAAAATGGTGAATGCTGCGTTAGTTTGTGGCTGACAAAAGAGATATTCAAAACAAACCAAAGTCATGCAAATAATTCTAATATTTCAGTGATATAATTGGGGAAGGCAGGTGTACTTAGAGAAATTTTTACCAGGATCTTTTTTAAATCACAGGGGGCTTGAGTTCCAAAAATTGCATTTGCTAATATGGGTAATATAAAAGTACACTTTTTAAGCTGTTCCCATCAACACAGTTTCGGGCCCTACGTTTCAACAAGAATGCAAATATTTTATCAGCATTTCTACACAGGGTAGATCTATTCAGTTAAAGACCTTCTGTACCTCCTACAGTTTAAATACCTTTATATTGGCAAGAAGATCATATACACAATATTATATCATAAGAAAATTACTAATTTGAAGAGAATAAATATAAGATTGGCTAGGAAAATGCTCCTAATTCATTTCCGTCTAAAGAATCAGTAAAATTTCATTGAGAAAATTAATATACATCTGTATTAAGGTTAATCAACCATCAGCTCAGAAATCAAGAAACACATAGTTTATAGTGTACATGCAGCTTTCAATTCCCTACACATCTGTTCAGAAATGAAGCATAGGGCAAACAAACAAACAAACAAGCAAACAAAGTAAGTAACATGAAATACTAACATTTTGCGTTAATCTCAAATCTGTTACTAGTCAGTAGACAGTGATTAGATACCTTGTTCAAGTTACAAAGCCATTTACTAGGCCCCCACATTTCTCTGTAAATCCAGGTTTTATTCCCAAACTGCAATTCTCTAGCCACATCTATACATAGAAAGAACGCAACTACTGAAAAACAAAATTTATAGAAAAAGTCAACAGAAACAACTCTGCTCAATCTTGTAGAGAAGACTGTTTTTCCTGTATCATATTCTTTTATTTTTGAGAAGGCAGAAAAGTCAAGGTGATGGATCCTTAGTCACTCTGTGTCAGCTTTGCCTCAAGCTAATATACTTTGGGTTTTGCTAAAGAAATTGTGATAGTGCAGAACACCAAAAGAACAGAAGAGCAGTAGCAGCACAGGATTGAGATGGAAAAAGCAGACCAAATCACAGACTTGTATCTTGGGCAAAGTTTTAATATTACTAAGATATTCTGCAAGCATATAGAGTTAGCAGACTCACAAAAATGGCACTAGCAGAACAAAGGTATCAGAGTCAAATCCATTCTGAGTGCCTCCTAGTTTCCTACTGGGGAAGTAAGCCCTAGCTACAAGGTTTTGTTGCCCTTCCAAGCCATCAGACTTGCACCGGCTCAGACACCTCAAACATATTAAAATACAGCACAGTACTGGCAAAATTTTATACCATCAAACTATTGTCATAGTAACACAAAGGCAACCTCTGTATTTTGCACCAAATGTAAGGCCACATTCTGACATTCGGGAGACAAATCTGGAATGGGAGAGATATGGGAGTGCTGCCTCCAGGTCAGAGCCTCTTAACAGAGAGAAAACTTGAACAACCCTTGTGCACACTTGAAAGGGATGTGATGGGTGATGCAGCTCTTGCTGGCCTTGCTCTGTTAGTCAATGTGGAGAAGAGAGAAGTGATGAACCTGAATTTTGCCTCCACCACATCTTGGAGATCATCCATGTTAAAACTGATACTTGCTTTAAAAAGTCTTTGCCTTCAGGAATTGCAAAAACAAAAATAAAAAGCAAAGCAATCCAAAATAATCACGAGGAAGGCTATTCAAACATTTTCCTAAAGGTACCACGGCAATTGTAGTAATAAAAGATTAAGGTTTAGTCAAGCTCATGGAAACAAAGTCTTAGTACAAAATTTCTTATTCATTTCAGAATTACAAGCAAGTACATAAGGAGTCAGTACAACAAATTCACAGACACCACTCCATTTATGTTTCAGAAGATTGTGGCCAGATACAGTTTAAAGCAACAACAGTTCAAAATTACATTAGATGCCAACACTTCCCAGAAGATATTTGTGCAGGTGGCACCCAGACATGCATCATCTTCTCTGAACATGGGACAAGAACCAGAGCGACCAGCAGAACTGTTTAGAGGCTGAGTCATATAATCATAGAATATGCTGAGTTGGAAGGGACCTGCAAGGATTATCGAGCCCAACTCCTGGCACCACACAAGTCAACCCAAAAATTCAGACCATGTGACTAAGTGCACAGTCCAAACGCTTCTTAAACTCCAACAGGCTTGGTACAGTGACTACTTCCTTGGGGAGACCGTTCCAGTGTACGACAACCTTCTCAGTGAAGAACCTCTTCCTGATGTCTAGCCTGAACCTCTCCTGCAGCAGCTTGACACCATTCCCACGGGTCCTATCAGTGGTCACTAAAGAGAACAGATCAGCAGACAATGTAAATTGGCTTAAGTAAAAGGGTCCACCAGCTTTGTGAGAGCTCAGGGCAAAGCTTCTGCAACAGACAAAGGAATTGAGCCCTATATCACAAGGCAGGTGATATAGATGGCCAATTCAGATGAAGCACTCAAGGCTACCTTGTCCTCATTTCCAAATGCTTCTCCGGCCTGAGAGTGTATTTCCTCTAGTCCTTTGTTTTGTTATATATATATATAACAAAATATTTATATATATGTAGCATCACCTAACTTTCTTCACCTCAGACAAAACCAGCAGAAATTTATATAATATAGATATAGATATTCATGTTATGTTTATGCAGGCTCAACACATGTGATAGTAGGTTCAAAAGTAACATGTTTCTAGAGCTCATGTCAGAGGTTAGAAACTGCCCCCATAACACAACATTGTTTCGCATATTTTGTTTTTCAAATAGAACTATGTATTATTTTAGTGCTGGAAAGGATTTTTATGCTTTAACAAAACATTACGATGGAGACAGGAACTGGAGATTACTGTCTGTTAGCCTAAAGATTTGTAAAATGTAGAAATAAAAACTTCACAAAAAAGGTTTTCTTATATGCTTTGAGTTATTAATAAATTAACTGAATTTATTGGTCGAAACAGATCCCTGTAAGTGTCTGGTGTCTTGTTTCATCCAATATTCACTAGTAAAAGCAGACTTTAAAAAAGTTATATACTAGTTTTGCTGGGATGGGAGAACAGCTGTTTGATGTTCTGATTTATAAAAGAGGCCAGAAGAGAGTGTATTTGTTGTGGAATTAATTGTTCCAAATTAAGCACATACTGTTTTTCCAACGTATGGTAGGAATCTATGTGATTTAATAAATATGATAAATAGCTTGCGAGAATAACAAAGGATGATTTTGGCCCACCCCTGTAGCATGCAGATTGTCAGCAGAGTTTGAGTAAATATCATTTCAGCAAAGAAAGAAAGGATAGAATATGGCAGAAAGAATTTTTGAAACGTTATCTCAGCTTAAAAGAGAATCAGCTAACAACCGCTTTTCAAAAGCCTTTCTTCTAAAACAACAACCAAATAAAGCATCCTTACCTTTTCAAGAGGAAAAAAAGAAAAAATAATTGGTGGTTCAATAACAACAAATTTTAATTTCTAATATTTAAATTGGTAATGAGGAAGGTGTTTTGTCTGAATTTCCATTTCTTTCAGGGCCTAATTATGAAAGACAGAAAAAAATGTGCTATGTACTCTCTTTCACATTTCATTACATTTATTCAGCTTTATTACTAATTCTTTGTTAATATAATTTTCACCCTAAGAACTACATTTTTTGTCTAGTTACCCTGATACATGAAACCCTTAAAGTAGGAAGTCCTTGATCACCACATCATATTTCTCATGGTATTTTAAAATGACACTCACCATATTGTTACAAGTAGGTTCTATCAGCAGGCTGCTCTCTGGAGGTGTTCTTTCTTTCTCTCAGTTGCCTTAAAGAAGTTTTATCTAGCATGGTGGCCTAGAGAGATAGAGAACAGAAAGAGAATTGAAACGCTCACATAGGTGTGCAACCCATGCCTTCCCACCTCAGATTCTGCTGTGATACATTTTACATTAACAGCGTCACATGATGTGGCAGCAAACTTTAACCCCTACTCTTTTAATCCTGCCACTTGTTAGGAATGGAAACAAAGGAGTATTTGCAGCGCCTCATCTCCAGTTAGTTTATACAAGTTCAGCAAGCAGGTCCCTTAAGGAGCTAAAGATGAAAACTGCAGCAAATGTGCATGCACTCACAATGAAATACCAGCCCAGAGGACAAGCGCTGTAATCCCACCAATGATGTTCCAAACCCATGATGGCTACCAGTCGACAATACCCACAGACCTCAATCCATTTTTATTGTATTCAGGCTGCAGTGTTATATTTCCTGCCTCCCCTTAGCACCACACATACAGTGTACTTGAAAACAAAAATCTATAATATTGATCCCACAATGTCACCACAATTATTCTTTTGAAACAGCCATTGAAAACAAATTACATCTGCACTGCCTTTTCATCCGATAGCTCTGGGTGAGCAATGCTCACTGTAGCTGCTAGCATTTTCAGTGTTAGCACTGTGTCACTAAAGACAGCACAGGAAAAAAAAAAAAAAAAAAAAAAGCCATCAGTAACATATTTAAAAGGGGGCCAGAGGAGGGGGAAGCCATCAAATTAACCAGATCACAAAAAGCCCCTCTAACCTGATGCAATATTTAAATCTCCCAGTTTTCCATATGCAAATCAAGATGATATTTGAACTGTACAGTAGCTAGATTTCCCTCTGAGAGTGCATAAGCTTGGCTTTTTCCTGCCCAGTAAACCAAATATAGTTGTTACACTAATTAAATTGACAAAAATTCAAAGACGGGCTCATTTTCAGTTAGTCTATTTAATATCATGACAACAAAAAGTATTATTTGTAGCAACATGATTTTAACCTCATGTAACATAATTCTATTGACAAACTGTAAGACTTTCTTGACAAGGGAGAAGTGATTAACACAGAAGTGATAACCGCAGAAAAAAAACACCCATTCAGATTAAAACAGTGACATGACTAAGCTCCAAGGGAATCCAACCAGAGGCAGCAGAGGCCTTTTGACACAAATAGCAGGAATATCCTGATGAGGGAAAGTGCAGGGGGAGGGGCAAAGCCCACCTTCTTTAATTTCCAATACTTATTAATTTTTACCCCAGTAACGTTTTTGCTCACAATGTGAATCATCAGATCAGTGACACTGTAGCAATCCCCATAGCATACACAAACCAACGTAAGTTTATAGATAAAATCCTGTCAGTAAATACTAACTTTCACGTGCTTATTAATGGTCTTGTTTGAAAAAACATATACCTCACCAACAATTAATTTTTTCTTTTTGCCACCATGGTGGTTGACCGAGGGAAAATGCTTTTGTATCACTGTGACTGCACAAGTCACAGATGTGAGCTCCTGCAGTGGGGAAACGATAACTTGGGAGTATTAAGAAAACCAATAGCCTTGTTGACATGAACATGGGAGTCTAACCCCTGAAGCCTCCTGATATGAAGCATTGATTTTTCTGTCTGGGTACAGTTCTAAAGCCATTCATTCTCTATGGTCACAGGGCCAGAGGAAAAAAAAAAAAAAGATCTGTTCTTTCCACTTTTACCTCCAGGCAAAGTTGAGGAATAAATTCTACATTTTGAGGGATGATTTGTTCAAGCCATGTTTAGTAGAAGCTTATTGCATAAAAAAAATATATATTTTTTTTTCTTGACCCTTGCAACCTGTGACCACTTATTCTGTTGTGCACCTTCTTCACAAGATAACAGCAAGGGAAAGTGCCTAGAGAAAGCACCACTGGTTACTTGTTATTCTCCAAATAATATCACCAAGCTTACTTATTATTCCTCAAATAATACTGTCATGTTCACTTGTCATCCCTCAAATACCACTGCCAGCTGACTTGTTATTTCTCAAATGCTTCCATGCCTACTCGTTATTCTACCTCATGTAATTACTACATCCCTTACTTATTATTCCTTCTCATATACTACCGCTGGGCTGTACTAGGTTATTGCTGACGTACTACTGATATGCCTCTTTGCCTTTTTTTTTTTTTTAAACCACTGCTTCAACATGTTGTACCTCTGAGAAATGAAATGTTATCATCATTCAGTATATTTTTGCAATCCATACAATGACACCATTTCCTCTGCACCCCTGTTGCATTTGTTTAGTAGCTATTGTAAATACACACTGGGAAAAAACAAACAAACAAACAAACAACAACAAAAACAAAAACAAACACCAAAACAAAACAAAAAACCACAACCATCTTGTGGAAGAAACAATAGTTCCACTGTTTGGAGTCAGAGCAGTATGTTTCATTGGCTGTAAAAATTAAAAATAAAATATAATAAGAAGACAAAAGAAAATTAAAGCAATGATAAAGAAAATAACCACAAGTTTCACTCTCCCTGTGAAGACACGGTAAGCCACCACACAATGGGACGTCTCCTGCTTCGGTGACAGAATGCTGAGCCAGTTTTTGCTGTTTGCCTCTTGTTTTCAAAGAAACAAAGTGACAGCATTAGACAGGAGATGCCAATGTTACAGAAGGCTAACATTTGGACACTGAACTTGCTCTCCCTTTCAGCTGGCAAATATTTAATTGATTTTTAATGTAAATAAATATTCAGATACCATAGCATACAATCACCTCTGAAAGAGGCATGAAATATCAAGGTCTATAAACAGGCTTGTACTTTTAAATATTAATATGTGTATGTATACATGTACACAAACATTTAAGAAACATGGAAATAAACGCCTCTGAATATCTATATAAATCTGACAGGGTACGCACTCTCTACATGAGAATGATAATTTTACCAAATATATGTCCATCTATACACACATACACAGATTAATCCTAGACAATCTTCTGTGCTACTACTGCAGAAATATTATTATATTATGTTACAGTGTGAATATGTTTGTATATTTATTATTAAAATACTTACTGTTCTGCCTTTTGAAGTAGATGGACAAATGATTTAGGAGTAGAAATAGACTAGAAACAAAATTAATGCAAATAATGTGTTGATTTTTTTTTAGCTTGATTAGCCAAGCCAATGGAAAATTCTAGAAAACGTATACAATTATTTTAACTGTCATAGACCGGCAATTGTAATTGACATGATTTGTACGAGATGCAGTGTAATAACTGAATATATTAAAAAAAAATCACATGGCTTGATTACCAGGAGAACATTACTAGTGCCACAATATTATTAACAACACAATTATCATGGCATCCCTAGGACACGCTCTTAGCACTTCAATGCATTAGCGAACCTTTGCTAACGAAGAAAAAATTAAAGTACAGCAAATTTCAAAGCACCAGTTGTACCCAATATCATTAAAAATTTATAAAACTTCCCCTGAACATGACAAGTGTTTGGTTTAAATGAAGATCAGCCATAAGAAGGAGAAGAAATCTTGTTATTCTTTGTCTCTTTCTCTCCCTCTTTTTCTCTTTCTCTCAGACCTCCCCCAGCCAGCACCACCTCAATCCAGCTGAAATATGTAACCATTACAGAGTGACAGTTTGACACACAATGACCTGTCAGAACATTCATCTCTCAATGTTTTATTTTAGTGAGGAGCCAAACTGCAGAAAAAATAAGCAAGTTGTTTCAAGGCTTGGAATGAGATCAAACATTCCTGGCATCCCCACTTACCAGACCTTTGATTTACAATGGATCTGTCAGAGGCTGATTAGACACTGTGTGTTTAAAAACCTATAGATGTTCCACAATTGCACAAGCTCTCCCCTTCCCTTCACAGAGCACATTTCTGCTCTTTGTTTGAATGGAGTGAATAAGCTAGGTCACACTGTAGAACCTTACACCTTGCAAGTAGAAAATGCCACATGCAAAACTGCAGGCAGCTACAATTAAATCCTTTAGTTAAGAGCGCTCCAATTCTCTACTAAAAGAAAGCTGTAGCTCTCTCTACTCTGTAATATTCGTTATGCCAATTTCTATTACCTTTTCCTTCCAGGCCTAAAGTTATAATAGTCTGAAGAGAAAATATACCTACGGACTGCTGCAATCCTCACATATTTTCAATTACTTTCAAAGGCAACATGCAGCTAAAAATTAGTTAGACAAAAAAGTGCAGGTGGCTAAAATATTCCGAGACTGTAACATTTTTTGCTCATTATTGCAACTAGGGGAAAAAAGGCTAGAAATATATTGTTTCTATTTGTACCTAGAACAGTTGCAGAAAGAGCAGTAGAATTTGTGCCTGGCATTAGAATGTGTAATTCTTTAATACTATATTGTGGCATATGGTTCATTGTAGCAAATTATGAATACATGTGTTTGGAGAGCTTTGGTAGTAAATTTGGGCTTTGTACATCTACAGCAATGCCCAAATCTGACAAATGTAATTTATGTAATATTAAGTTAATACAGTATTATGAAATTAGCTCACTGTAGTAAAGCTGTAATTTTAAAATGAAAGACAATACAATGAAATGAAAACAAAATAAACATTAGCATTTTGTGAAAGGTAAAACAAATCTTCCAAAAGTCTGCTTTGTAATTTATTATAATTCAGTGCTTATGACTTCCAATATATTTAAGACACGGCATCCTTTAACAGTACAGTACAACTACAACACTGTTCAGAATAATCCCAGTCTTTCAGCCTTTCTCAGGCAATGCTCACAATTAATTTAATAGAGGTTTCTGAATGAATGCTGCCTTTGACTAAGGAGAAAGTAAATCAGAACTCTGGTCGCTGGTCCCCTCTATGCTCCTTGTGGCTTCAGCACTGCCTTTGCTCCATGTGGAAAATTCTGATCAAGTTGATAAGGCTGTAGGAACATAGGCTATTACATGTCTGAGACTATTCAAGATATAAAATTATATTTTTCATATCCATATATGTTACCAGGAAGAGGAAAAGTGATAAAAGCATTACAATACAAGCCCTTTAGCTTCTAGGAAATGGTAAATGTTGAAACATGCAATTTTGTGCTTTTAAGGGAAAGAGGTGAGCAAATTAGCCAGAGTGAGTCAAGAAAAAGAAATGTGTTGAGGTCATCACACAAGAAGCTGAAGTGGTGCACACTTCCTAATTTCAACTTTCTGAGGAAGAAAGGGATCATAAAGAAAACTGTAGAATATCTGTATTTTGAGAATTTGTACTATATATATATACACTATATATATATTTGTACTATATGATCTGCAGAGAATTTGTATTATACTTTCTCTTTAAAAATATATAACCATTGAGGGACGCAGTGAAGATATTTCAAGTCCACCTCTGGTAGGTCAGAATAACAGATATTGTCATTCCTAAACAAGAAATACTTCATCTCACTCAAGGACCTATTCATTATATTTAATATGTTTTTTTTTTTGTTTATGTCTTCAAACAGGGAATGTGTTTTGCTTAATTCTGAGGTTCAACATGTGATAAAAAGCAAAATGCCCTCTCAGAAGGGAGATTTCCAGTTTGCCATGGAAAATTATGTATATCCAGATAACATGAGGTTGGACCTCCATCAAGTTATGGTTTCTAAAACATAGATGTTATGGCCCAGAAGAAATCAACTGCAGAATATAGTGGCTTAATGTATTAGTACAGTTCATGATTCGGCCAACAATGACCCATCACCGGGAAATCTGATGTTGAATAAGGCATGTACAAATGCCTACTGTCATATTTATTTGCAATTTGCATGCCATAAATCCTATAACCTAAGCATAAACATTTGCACACCTTAATGCTGGAAAAAATACTTATCTGAGCTCAATGAATAGCCTTAATTTTAGATGCCAGCAAATACAGTTTTATTACATTAATTAGGAAAAAGAAATAAATCAAATGATAAAATTCAGAAAGGGCAATATTCAGATGTGAACTCTGCTTTGGCAGCCCAGACCAAAACAACTGGTTCTGCTCTAAGGAGGCAGTGTCTGTGTGTAGCTAAGCCTGGTGTCGACACCAAAAGAGTTTTTGCTAAAAGTGGTAAAGCAGGAAGCGTTAAACTTTTGGGGTTCTTTCCCTACTCTGTCTCTCAGTGTTACACAAGCACAAATAATTAATAATAATAATAATAAAACTTTTAGCCATCCCCCAAAACAACAGAAGACCTCTATCAACTTTGACTTTGGTAGATTGGCTGGAGTAGGCTGATTTCCTAAAGCAGTCTTGAATCTATTGTCCAGTTTCAACCAAGTTGACAAAAAGGTGAAAAATTCAAAAATAATTAAGGTCCTGTGCATTTTTTGTGCACACATATCCAGACAGGGAAGAGAAATCTTTTTACTGATTTGGGAACACCTTCAGGATGACCTCATACCTTAACAGATAGCAATGAATCTACAATGGTAAGTGACTGAAAATGTTCCAAAGAATAGAGAAAGCTAGAGGTGTGCCTTCTGGATATCAACATTGAGTAATCATAAGACAAATCCATGACAAACCAGACTTCAGGAGTTTCAATGGAACTATATATTTTAACATGTATAAAAGCCATTTAAAAGTAACACGCCTCAAAGTATAGTGGGAAGGAGACAAGAAGTCATGTCACTGATTCAGTTACCACAGGGTATCACAGAATCACAGAATTTCTAGGTTGGAAGAGACATCAAGATCATTGAGTTCAACCTCTGATCTAACACTAACAAGTCCTCCACTAAACCATATCACGAAGCTCTACATCTAAATGCCTTTTAAATACCTCCAGGGATGGTGACTCAACCACTTCCCTGGTCAGCCCGTTCCAATGCCTAACAACCCTTTCAGTAAAGAAGTTCTTCCTAACATCCAACCTAAAACTCCCCTGGTGCAACTTTAGCCCATTCCCCCTCGTCCTGTCACCAGGCACATGGGAGAACAGACCAACCTCCACCTCACTACAGCCTCCTTTAAGGTACCTGTAGGGAGTGATAAGGTCGCCCCTGAGCCTCCTCTTCTCCAGGCTGAACAAGCCCAGCTCCCTCAGCTGCTCCTCATAAGACTTGTTCTCCAGACCCCTCACCAGCTTGGTCACCCTTCTCTGGACTCGCTCGAGCACCTCCATGTCCTTCTTGTAGCAAGGGGCCCAAAACTGAACACAGTACTCGAGGTGCGGCCTCACCAGAGCCTTTGACCATCCACAGTTTGTATACTCAATAAAGGCTGCGAACCTCTAAGTTCCCAGCTCCACCAGTGTATGCATCTGCATTATATTGCATAAACTATCCATGTTAGGAATTCCAGATGGATTCTCCTCATTTTCAGACTGTCGGTATTTATAATACAAAAGTATTTCTTCTGTGTTATCTAAATTATCCTCTCTTGCACACATAAAATCATGTATATTTATACATACAGAAAATCTAACTCTGCTACTTTAGTCAGTGACAGAACTTACAAAAATCAGCACTGTCAATTACTAAGCAAAAATAGCATGCCCACAGATACAATAAGGAAAGTGCACCTAAATAACAAGTTTGATAATTCCAAAGAATTACCTGTTTCTATGTATTCTATAATAATTGAATGCTTTTACTTTTACCTGTTATTATAAGTACGGAAAAGCAAGATTGATAGATAATATGTTATAAGCCAAATTTAAAGATACACTGGTTGGACCTCTTACTGCTCGAAGAACACATCCTCCTTGTTCTCTCATTTTTAAATCAGTTAAATATTAACAAATTAACTTCCTATGCATGCTGCCTCTGAGTGAATTACTTTCATTTTTAGAGTGGTTTTCCATCACTATAAACCTTTTCCTTTCCCTTATGCACCAGCAAACATACTGATACAATTTAAAGGTCATGTTCTTTTCAAACTGACAGGGCCCTCCAAAATTTTGACGAGAGTCCCTCCAAGAATCACACCATACAAATGGAAAAGAATTAAGTAAAGCATCACTTGATGTAGGCTCAATCATGTGAACTGATTAGAAAATGTAACCATGGAGAGAGGTGATTCAAAGTGTGACAGACAACCTTTCAAAGAAAGGAGATGTCATGTTGATAATAATAAGCAAGTACCTGACATTGAAGGAGGGGGAGAACACAGAGGGTCAATAAAGATATAATTGCCTTCAGCTACTGGAAAAAAAAAAAAATCTTTTCTAACTTTTGTCTTTTCAAACCCTAAGATAAATACTTTAAATGAACAGAGCATTTCATCTTCGTAGTTCATGTTGTTTTATCCCAAAATACTGAAAAATATATCGATAACACTTCACTGGCTTAGCTCATTTCTTCACAGAGTAAAAAAGGATACCTTAAAGTTCAAAGCCACATATATAAGATTTGCCTTAAAGGTTATATTGATACATATTGATCTGCATAACAAGTTAAATCACCTTTAAGAAAATAGCACTGTCTTTGGTTTGTAACACCCTCATCATTCACAGAAGTCATACAAGCAGAAAGTAAATTTGTCTATTTGAAAGATGTCACTTCTCAGGAAGATGATTAGTTCTTTATCTATTTCAAAAAGTCTAAATATTTTCCAGAAGCATCTCATAATCCAGTTTATACTAAAAAGATCTTTCTGCAAAATAAAAGTGACACCATGTGTTATGAACAGCAGATGAATATGCAGCTCAAAGGAACACTCCACCCTCCAACCTATTTAATCAATACAGAGCTTAGCTAAACTGAAGAATGGTATCATACTACTGGACACATTTAAACAGTAAACAATATTCAACTTTTTTTTTTTTTTTTAGCTATTTCTTTCATACTCCTCTAACTGCTGTTCTTTCTTTACCCCAACAGTTGCTAAGATTTATGGTGCACAAAACAGTTCCAGAACACAATGAACTTTTATGGTAACAATTTGAAAACATTACATCTATGCTCATTTTAATGGTAAGACCTATCTTCTCTTGTCTATATTAAAATGTTTATAATGTATGGATAAATGTAACCTTAACTGATTTAGATACTATGTTCTTATGAATGTCAAAAAGGTCAGTGAACCCATTTAGTGTTTTAGCCAACCATGGACTGAAGATTCGAGTTACTGAAAGGTAGGTATGGAGCTTTTTTCCTGTAGCTCAAATCCAGACCAAATTTGCATCAGGTAAGATATCTTAAATAGTTCAGGCAGAATAAATCGGAGGTACATCTCAAGTTCTTACTGGACAAATGCCCATTTCATCAAGGAAGTAATAAACCATGGCACACATGACAAACTTCAAAGCTATTTGCTTAACACAATGCCAGTTCAAGGCTTGTCCATGTGTTTCAGATCGAAAGCTCCAGGACACAACCAAGGTGACACCCCTATCATATACTGCCTGTCCAATCTACTGCGATGGAGGTCTTTTGCAAATACGCCTTGGTCTGCTGGCTAATGAGGTCAGACAGTACTGTCCACTCCAGACATATTCTTTTTAGGGTATAATCTCTCCAAGAGACATTCCATGAGGACATATCCTTAAATGTGCCATCGAAGGAATTATAATGATAGAATTTATTAACATTTTTAATGAGGCAAAAGTTATACACCTAAGGAAACATGAAATAAAATAGGATTAAACAGCAACCGAATTTCTGAAATAATGTAGTAGATGATGTTTATGCTATTGGTAAGCTTTTGTTACACAAAAAGATAAAAGCTGAACTTAAGACTTGCAGACACCCCTGACTAGAGATCTTAACCAGACTTCCTTTTCTCAGCAATTGACAGCCTCCCCACACAGAGAGAGTGTGCATGTGCATCTGCATTCACATAGATATGAGAAGACTGCCATTCCTTTTTAGTTTTCTTTTACTTTCATACCTCTTAACACAACCTTTCTAAAAGGGAAGCCCGAGAGTGAAATCATTTGAAATCGCAAGTGAATACCACAGTACACCAACGTAAACTAACATCCCTGCTGAGAAGTCAACAACATCCTTCCCATGTAGTTTTCAAATTGCATGATGAGTAGAGCTCCAAAGATACTCAGTCATCTTTAATGTAACACATGCTCTGAAAACAAGCATCCAGTTGGTTATTAGTCTTCCAGTAGCCATCTCCCTGCTTAAATAAAGATATTATAGCCACAGCCTTCAGCAGTCATCTCTCCACTACAGGAGGTTTGAGACAATGTTGGAAAGAAAAGAGATGAAAAGGAGCAAGAAAGATAGGGAACTTATAATACAAGCAAATGCAAAGCAGAAATCATATAAATGAACATTCTCCAATGGTGTCAGAAGCATAATGAGTGAATGATGCAATAGCTAATTGGTCAATCTCTGTTCAGGCACATCTCTGTGGTAATCACAGGCTGTGTCTACAAAACGATTTCAGTCCAGAACAGAGTCATAGAATCACAGAAGTGTTTGGATTGGAAGTTAACTTTAAAGATCATCTAGTCCAACAGATTTGCCACAGGCAGAAGTACCTTTGACTAGACCGAGTTGTTCAAAGCGCCATCCCACCTGAATTTGAACACTTCTGATGTTGTGAGGTACTTCTTTGAATTCTCTTATTTATCCTCTCTTGCTGTTATTCACATGGTTCATAAGCCAGTTTTGATAACCTGAGTCCATGTTACTTGTGGAGAAAGCAAAACCAGAAGCTCTGCTGCAGATACTTGCATGGTGGGGACTTTTAGTTCTAGTGACCATAACAAATGTAGTCTAAAGTAAAAATCCCCATATGTACTCACTGTAACTATAAGGCTTCAGAATGAATCGGTTTGATCAGCCAATCTGTCTTTAAGGTGTATAATTTCTTTCCAATGTAGAGTGCATTAGAAAAAATACTTCTAGATGTTCTTGCTATAGCATATGTTCTATGACAATGCCATTTGGAACACAAGACACTACTTTAAAACTACACTTTACATTAGAAGTATCTCCTTATATAAGGTTAAATTCTGAAGCAAATGGAAGGGGACGAAGTCATTCCATCACTGCCTGATGTTCCCTGCTTAGGGAGAATGGGAAGTGTATAATGCAAAAGGGAGGCCAAGCATTTGAGGGAGAAGATATAAAAGTAAAACCCAAGGGTTGCAAAATCCATATGTACTAAATCCATGACTCAAATTAGTATAATTGAAAACCATTAGGCTCAGCTCTGTTCAAGTAAAAATTAACTTTTTAGAGATTATCATTATAAACCATTGCTTCATAAGGAAAATATATCATGGTTATATTTTATAATTTTTATCCTCTCTTCCATGTAGCTGCTAGAAGGCAGTTACATTGAGAACTGGATCTTTCCTAAGTTGTTAACAAGACACATTCCTTTTGGTTCATGGCTAGTATTATTAGAGTTTCTGTCTTATGTCTCTATTTCTGACATATGCTGGAGATAGAATATCTTAGCTCAAAAAATATTGGTCCATCATTTTATGAGATGAGAATTTCTAGACCACAGAAGCAGTTAGATTTACTACTGACAATACAGAGGTAATGATGACCTATCCTTATATAGGCCAGAGTCTTACATACTGTAAACTGAATTAGCAATTCTTTTATCTTCACCTGAAACAGATACATTAAAAAATGGAAATTGAGAGCTTTACTGGTATAGCACTGACCACAAGGATAAATATTGCCTTAATTTAGCAGAATAATTTCTAGCTCTCTCATTTTTCATTCAGTTTCAGTTGTTTGATTCTAAGACTCCATATTCCGGGCAAATCACTCATTTATGAACACAATGCAGGAAAATGTGCATTTGTTAGAGATGAAAGGCATGAAAGTTACCCATAATTTTGCCACAAATAAACTTTTCCTTTGGCTTATGCTACATCATGCCCTTCCATTTGAATAGTTTTGATAAAGAACTGTAACTCCCTTTTCTTTCACTATACACAGTGTGGATACATTAGATAAACACTTTTATATGTAGCCATCAAGGAGAAATATTCCACACAACGAAGCAGACCTTGTGAAATAACATTTCACTTATCTGTTATGCCTTTCTGAACCTTTCATAAGAACTATGTCTCTAAGCCCAGCCTACAGCCACATATAGTCTTGCTCCAACAAATTTCTAATTTTAAAGACCAGCAAACAAACATAAATATATGAGCAAGGAAGGCTTCAACAGGAACATGAACATTATTTTACTTCATTTACTTCCTTTTGTTGTTACACTTAAAAGAGTTGCTTTTCATAACAGGCAATTTACAAGCATACACAGGCTTTGAAGAGGTCTTCAAAATACTTTGGAGAAATGAATCATATCATCTAAGCCAAAAATCAATTTGTGGTTTTTGCATTTTTACTGGACAGGACTTCAGTGATACTCCCATATAAAATAACACACAGTAACACACATGGCTATACTCCAGCTACAACAACATAGCCAATACGAGAATAGAGGGAGCAGTAAAATTTGAAAGTATGGCTAGTGCTGGAGAAAAGATTTGAGTAAACACAATATGAAAAAAAAAATACTTATTTATAAGTACCTACTTTCAAACTTACCTGGATGCTTGCAATGAATATGGACATGAAGAAATAAAAAATTGTTCAATTTTCACACCTCTGTCCACACTTGTCAATCACTTTTCAGCAGCAATTATTTCAAAACAGTAGTTATAACCTCTTCTAACAGAAAAGCATCATTTTAGTGAAATAAATTTGACATTTAATTTACTCCTGTAAATTTAAGCTGTTCATTCATTGCTCTTTTATGTTGACAGATAAGATTTCTTTAATGTTCTTGTGCAAAACAATAAATACAGTGTAGTTAAATTTTAGATAGGAAAACATTATGCTTTGTCTTGACAGCACAACAGTTAGGCATAAAGTTATAATGTTCAAGTAATCTCTTCTGAGACTCTCTCTGTCATAAGATATAGTCTTTCAAAGCATATATGTATCTGTCATTTGATTTTTCCTGAAACCAAGAAATAGATGGATGCATATCCTGATTTTTCATGTACAGATCTGGATTTCTCTCTCTTTCAGCATCCCTCTCCATGCTAGAAATAGATCCATCTGATAAAAAAGAAAGTTATTATTTCAGCCTAGGAGAAAACTACTGCTAACCACTGATTTATTTAGTTTTAAATAAAAGCATCAGTACAGTAAAGTGGTATCAAGAAAACAAAACACACCACTTACAGTTTAATTACTTCTTTTGGTCTTTCTAACATTGATGATATTTTAAGTAGTAAACTAGGATTTCTCCAATAATGAAGAAACAGATGCATCCATCACACTTCATGTACATGAAGTAAATCAAACTCAGTTCCAAAACCTCATATGCATATACATCTATTTATTTCGTGAGAAAAGAGGCAAAGGATCCATTGTTCCTTGTTTAGCCCAAGAGATTAAAACCTTCACATTCCATAATCAATCCAGTTAATCTCTCCCATTTTCTACATTCTTAAACATTAACTGTCTAATATCTCTACATTTGCTAGTTTTGTCTTGAAACAACGTTGTGTTTAAACCCAGCTGGTTTAGTAAATAATAAGATGTAATATCAAACTTCAACCTTTCATCAAACTTACTCATGAATCACACTACGGTCTGTTTTCAGCTTGGTACTTCTCTTATTTTTATTGTTATTGGATTATCAAAAGTCTGTCATACAATCCAGAATATCAGGCTTTTTTTAACCACGGAAAATGAACCACAGAATTTCCCATACAGACAGAACAATATACTGAATTGATCTGCAAAGAAGCAGCCACCCTCAGCAACTACTGCACAAGTACAGATTAATTTTATAGTGCATTATTAGGCATTATTAGTGCATTATATAGTGTATTATTAGGCTTCTGAAAGCCTAAAAGGTTCAGAAACCTAGGCTTCTGTCAGCATCCCTTGACCTTTAACACTTCCAACCAAAACCCTTATCCCACAGTAGTCTAACACTAGCAAATGACAACAATCAGATTGCTTAATGCAACACTCTGCCTCTAGAAACCAGATCTGCATCTGAAATTGAAACCAAACTCCTAATGATCCAGATAGTCTGCAAGAGGAAGAGTTGAAACACACGTGAACGTTTTATATATTGAAGTCAGTGGGTTAGTTAGTTAACAAAGGTTAGGTATAGTCTTCAGGGTTCCTCTCAATTCATTTCCAACATCCAGAGTATACTACACCGTGATTTCCTCCCTCTGTTTAACCAAGACTCCCCTAAAAGATATTATTGCTAGTTCAAGATTTATTAAACATTTTTGTTTCCACTAGAATATTATGTAGTAAGAGATACTAGAAAAAAAAAAAAAAAGCGGTTTATTTTTAATTAGTGCCAGAAGAACTTGGAGCCTAAAGAGTAATTATTTATGGTTTAGTATAAATTGAAAGAAATAGTAAAAAAAAAAAAAAGTATTTCAACAATAGAAGAAATCCTCTCTATTTCATCATAAATGTTCAACATACTAGTAGAGGTAGTATATCTCTCCCTGAAAATGAAATTTTCTTGGTCTGATAGAGGAATATTAGGACAGCAAGGGGGTAGGGTTTTTTTTATTTTAAACCAATTTCTGCTAGTTTCATGAAACAACTACAAAGAGAATCCTCCCTGCTCAGCATTTAAAGAGCAGGCCAAGAGGAAGGAAGAAACTTGAAAGGAAGAGAAGATAGCAGTCCTGCATCTCTACTCAACTTGTATTTCTTTTCCACTATTCAATGCCATCTGAAAAGGCTAAATTTATATAGAAAACACACTCTGTGCCCTCAGACCCAGACTGTTCATTAACATTTTAATTTTAGTGATCACCATTTCCAGGATAGAATGCAAAGACACAAAATATAAACTTTCTCATTTTTCAAAACAGTGTAAATCTTACATATTAACCCTTATACTGCAAAATATGGCTGCTAGAATTGCATAGTAGTAGTTATGCAATTCAGACATATTGCTTGGGCAATATCTTTTCCTTCTTTTAGCTGCTAAATCTCCATCTGAAAATGCAGTGATTTCAATTAAAGCAGAATATAAAGCATATAAAACATAGGCTAATGTCTGAATTTGAAATACTATGTGTGCCTTGAGGCACTGTATCATAATTCAGTGTTGCTTTCTTTCTGTCTAAATGTGTACTTACTAACAATAAAGGTTCTTCTGTGTTATAAAGGTAGAATCCTCAGCTCTCATCTTTCCTCTCCCCCTTTGATTTGATCTTTTCTACCGTTAATTGGGCATATTTCAATTTTTTTTTCCAAAGTTTATGCAGACTAGTTTAATTTCATAATGACCTCTAGTCCTTACAACTACAATAGCTCTGAGCAACTTGAGATGTTGATCATGTTGATCCAGGTTTGTATAATACCTACTGTAACGGGGCATTGTCAAAGTCTGGAGACTCTGGGCAATATTGTAACATATATATTAAATAATAATAAACTTCTGTCAAGTCAGTGATCTGTGAACTACAGAACTTTCACATGCTAGTATATTATGGTGCAAAGGCAGCCCTTAGCAGCCATCATATAAAACCCCTATGGTCTAAAAAGTACTTAAACAATGATTTACAGAAAAGCCATAAAATTAATAGGAATTACATATATTCAAAATTAGTACATATACCAAAATTTACATTTATGCTACGGATAAGGGACTTCATGAGCTCATTTTTTGCTTTGTTCTTTCAATAATTTCAGTGCCAAACTCTAAAAATGTTCATAGATAAATACACATACTAGTATAGTCCTAACTAACCAAGCATTATTGAAACACTGAAATAGATTTTGATAAAATTGGAAAATATAGTCCAGGTTGACAGACAAGTATAAGAATTAAAAATTAGTCTAAACTGGTAAAATCATTTCAAAAAAGTTTCTCAAGATAAAACTTTAATTGATTTTCCATTTCATCCATTCCTAGCCAATAATTTCACCATTTTCATCCATAAGCATCACTCAGTGTACTGACATTAATGTCTATCTAGATACAAGTTGAACTGACTTACCTGGAAAATTGGATTCGCCTGGAGAGGGGAAAAAAGATACGGGCGAGAAGAAAAAGGAAATTGAAAAATTAAAAATAGAAAAAGCCTGTTTGGGTATTTCATCAAGAAACAGGGAAAAATACACACACAAACACAAGCACATTGCAAAGTACTAAAAAGTAAACCAAAAGCATAGCATACGTAAGTATTTAATTTTACAAAATCAAATACAATACAATCAAATACACTGATTACCAAGCATTTGAAAGAGAGAAAGAAATCTGAATCCTTTAGATGTATTAACTGGAAAGGAAGGGAACCAATAGTTTATCTAAAACATGCCCTGAATTATGCTTGAAAAAAATGCTAAAAGTCATATTTCATAAGAAACAGCTTCTCTATTTTGTATGTTTCTCATATATCATTAGACATCTTTTTCCTTATTGGGGGGGGGGGGGGGGGGGGAAGTCACTTCTGCTGACATTAAGAGCTTGATTTTACAAACTATTTAATGCACTCTAAGGATACTGTTAAAAGACATTGGCATGTTGATATGAGCCGTACAAAGGTCAGTGATTTGGAGGCTCTTTCAGACAATTTGCCAGGATTTTGGCATTTTGTAAGCACACATAGGACAGCTCTCCAGCAAGCTGACCTTGACAGTGAATTGGATAAATAAACCTTCAATTTACCCCCTCCAGCTCGATGCTAGCCCAGCTGATCCCTCTGGAACCTTCACCTGTCCGTATCGTTCAACTGACTGCAACTTTCAACTGACGAACATCCACAGCTTTACAGGTTCTGTGACAAACACCATCTAACAGATAAGGCTTCTGAAAAGTCAAAGTCAATAGTGTTTCCATTGAAAATTTAATGCTGCTTCCATCTTTACCCATCATTCTTCCTACTGTTGCATGTATCCCAGGAGGCACTTCAAGCAAAAGCACTACTCCATAACAGGTAATGACATGGCATTTAATGATACTGTCCAAAGTGATCCAAGCCCATGGAAAGTAATGTGCACTCATGTACCAGATAAGCACAGCTGAACGTACTAGAACAGCAGTATCTTTCACTGCACTGTCACTAGATACAATGTGACATATGCTCTGCCATTGTACCTGGCTTTTCCTTTTACTTCACCATCAGAGGAAAAGAGCATTTTCAGATACAGAGCACCGAAGTGTTAAGGGAATTCAGTAAAAGGTAGGATAGCAACATATCCGTAATTAAGTATTCACAGTCTCTTTAATACTTCAGTGCTCTTGGATTTGCTACTAAAATCTGTGAATTACACCTCATTGAAGAATGTCCTTAATCGACTCTGACATGTTTTATTGGAGGCAGAAAAAATGTTTCAGTATGATAGATAAGGTTAAAAATGTTACTACTCTGATCATTTACTCTAGTGCCTTGCAAAAACCTCCAAAGCCAAAAACCATTTACATCATTCATCTGATGCAATGGAGAAAAGAAAGCATTATCTGACAGCCCATTTTAGCTGATGGGACAAAGTGCACATTTTCAATTTTTTGACAAACTTATGTTGTTTATGTAGATAAGAAAAAAACAACTGTAACATTTCTACTGCATGCCAAAAGGATCTGAAATTTGAATTAAACAGCAAAGTACCTTGAGACCATGCAGAACATAGCACAACAAACAAAAATCATCTTTATGGTTTCAAACCAAATAATGCATTACATGTTTTCTATTCTAATAGCAGTGCAGAGTTTTCAGGCATCCCCAGAACATTGCAGCAAAGCTCAGTGTGACATCTCTATGCATGCGTGAGAACACTTCTCTCACTGCAGCATTACCTGGGAGGTAGCGTAATAAAAACTGCTGAAATATTTTTAACTAAACATTTTAACTGAGTTTTTCTTGTATTATTTTTTATATTCTCCAGATAAACATGGCTTCTACTTACACTATTCACTACAAAATGGATGAGCAGTAACCTCATATATGTTCAACTTTTATTATTAGTTTTATTGGAGAGATTCCATGACTATGTGGTGATGTTAGAAAGGAAAGAAATGGTTGAAACTCATCTAAAGCATCTTCTATACATAAACTCATGACACCAGAGGGGACAAAAATGGTTATATTATATTTCTTAGGCCATAGAGGCTTATGTTTTCAAAAAAATAACTTATACAGTATTACCTGTATGGACAGACTATACATGACAAAGAGAGAAAGAGAGAGAGAGATTTAGTATGCTTTACAAGTCCCTATTTTGCTATTTCACCAGAAAAGATGCCTATTCTATTTGGCCATAACAATAAAGGGAAATAATTAAATGTAATTTTATTTACTACATTAATTCATAAGATGTCCAATTCAACACAAATTAGGAACAAACATTTACTGTAAAAATAAAGTCGTTCAATTTAAGTTCATTTTACTGTTCACACTCCTAAAAGTAAGCATGCATTTAAGGAACTGGCTCAATTACCTTAAGCTTTGCGGTAGGTCTCTACAACACACCTAAATTACTAAGACATCTATGAACTGCACTGTTATCCATTAGAAACTGAACTGAGAACTTACAAATAGCTGGCTAAGACCTTAATTCTACAGTACAAACAAGGTTCTAAATTAGGACCAGATGTTGGATTTCATTCTTTAAACAACAGTTTTAGGGACAGAGGAAGATCAATCTTCCAAGCCTACTTCTGCCTGCAGACAATATGACCTGTCTAATGAGGCTGCTGAATGCTTTATGAACAATTCCATCCACTAGTTACTATACTCTGGCACGAAAACTGAAATATTCATTCTAAATCTTGTCATTAGGACTGAATTGCACTTTCAAATTTCCAGTGCTAATTTGTATACTCCATTGTGATCAAGTGTTTCTCTAGAACTAAACAGATAACAGAAAGGTCCTCTTTTACAGCCTGTAACAGCACCAGCTGTTATTAAGTTCCTGATCTCTTTGTATATATGTTTTAATCACAATCATAAAACTGCTACCAAATTCCTTTCTCCAAGAAACAGGAAAGGTGAATAAAAGAAAAGGAGAACAAAGAACTCACTGTATTTTTCAAAATTTTGAACAAAACTCATGGCCATGTACTCAGTAGAATGTAAAAAATAAAAATAAGAAAAAAAAATCCAACATGGAAAAACATACAGCACACAAGATCTGTTTGTGGGTCACACTAGGGACTGTCAGCTACAAAAACATGCCTCTGTTACACTGTAATGCCTTGCCATATACATAACCATGACTTAGGTAACCATGAAGAAGGCAACCTTCTGAAAGCTATTCTTGTAAGAGCACATGTGAATTTGAGGAATGACACAAAGTCTTCCTACTTTAACATTTTTATAAAGTCTTTACCTTAGAGAGCTCGTTGTCACACTCTAGAATAAAATCTTTCCTTATCTGCTGCATAGCCATTTTCAGTTCTAGGACTTCTGGCTATGGGAAGATGTCAGGGACTACAACTAACCCATGCATCCTCCAAGGTAACTGTGGAGAACAAGCAGAGAAAGAGAGTAATTTCTTTACTTCTCCTTCTCTGAGAAGACCAAGAGAGTTAAAAGATAGTACTTCATATGAAATTTGACTTTTGTTCTGAAATAAAAAGAAAACAGATGAAGAACTCAAAGGCTAGAAGTCAAAACTTACATTCTGGAAGTACGTACCAAATCTTTCTCAAACATAGAATAGTGTCAGAATTAACCTCAGAAGATTTAAAGTAAAATCTGGTATATTCTTGATGATTGAATCTTTACATATGCAATTTCTCACCACAGAAATTAACATATACCATCTAGCCCACATATCACAGCGACACAGGTACAAGTTCCCTCTTTATATGTCTCAGGTTTTTGAATCCTGCTTCCACTGCCTTTGAAATTATTTATTATATTGTTTTTACTGCATAGTAATTGTTTTCATTTCCTACATTGCAGGGCTCAGGAGGAACAAAAGGAGAGAAATAAAATGTATTTTCCTTGTTATTAACATCCAGGCTGCTTTTCTTCTTTATTTTAAAGTAAGATGTTCTATTTCCCAGGGAGCATGTAGGCCTTGCTCTATGAAGTGAGAGGTGCAATTGCTGCACTGGCTTTATGTGTGATGGTTCTGCCCTGGCTCTGTGTGTGATTGTGGCCTTAGAAGTTAAGGATAAAAGAAAAAAAAATGTATTTTGCATTGCAGAAAAATCACTGCATTACTTAGGTAATTGCTTGAGTTGGGTCAGACTGATGGCAGGGTTCTGGACCTTCTCACTCCATTCCTTTTATTTATTAGTCTCACTTATTAAAATAATGTCTTGGTTTATATGATGGGTAACATCTGAGCAAAACTTAAATCACTTATATTTGCAACCTAAGTCAGTGATTGACCAAAGAAAATGTGCTACTTATTCACACAGATGATCTAAATGACGTGAAAACCACAAGCTCACAAGCAGAAGATTCCAGATTTCAAACTTTTTTAAAATTTTAATTGAAGTTTTAATTCTGGTGCCCCAGAATGTACAGACTGTTTAAGAAAATTCTATATGCAAACCTTTAACCTTTTCGTATACTTTTCCGTTATTTTCATGCTCAATGTGCAACATATTTGTTTTAATAAGCTATTCACTATCCCCAAAGTCTTCAGAGACACAAAGGAGTTGTAGTTAGAGCCATGTACTGAAAGAGATGATTTCTGGTTGTTGTTCCTGGGCCTATATGTGCTTTTTATCTGTGTCCAATGTCTAAGACAACTTCTTTTTTTCAGAGTTTTCCCACTTGTTAGTGTTAACTTCCCTTTCAATACTCACTCCTTTATCTGAATAGTACTTGGTACAGAGTGGGGTGCATTACTGTAAGCCATTAGAGATATTCTTAGTTTTTATTTCCAGCCTATTAGTTTTTCTCTGCTACTGTTTCAGTTGCCTTCAGCAATGTACTGTTTTGGTGTACAACTTCTATATTTGCTTGAGGCCACAACAGTATCAGTGTTCTCTGTCACTCCATTTTGTTTCAGACAGTCTTTGAACTCACTTGAAAAATTCTGTTGCCACCAAGAATTGGGAATGTAAACCTGTATGTTGTGAAAAACATGGTCATTTTAAGCCAATAAACTAAATGCTTATTGTGGAAAGTCTAAAAGGAAATGGAAGCCTGAGTTAACAGTACCATGAGATCTAGTACTGAACAGTGGCATGGTTTATCAAAGTAACACTTTCCCTTTATTCTTTTAAGGCTTGCAAGTCAGACTTGTCAGGAGACTATCCTTGAAGCTCTTCCATAACACTTCTGCTTTGTTATTGAAGTGTTCAGTACTAATCACACTCTTGAATCAATTCCGTTCACTGTCTCTCACGAACTCTCCAAAAACTCAAATTTTTACTTTCAAATTTCACAGAATCGATACTGTTATCTATCAAAATTAAATTTTCTTGAAATGCTCATTTCTACATGCATCAAGCAGAACTCCTTTCTAGTCTGCTGCTAGACACTAAACCACACACATTTCCTCAGTTCCCCTATCTCTTCAGGAGAGCTGCCTGTTCTCCTTTTGCTTCTCTTACTGTCATTTCATACTTGACTGCCTTCTCTGTATCATATTATATATTATATATTCTTCTGTTATATTTCATTTTGCTTCCTCTACATTTTAAGATAATCACAAAGGAGCATCAGCTGCTCACTGTCCACGAAGCCTGTTTTGTACCCTGAAATTATATGCGCATTGTCCATAATCCTTGCACATGCCTGAAATCCTGATGAGTGACTTACAGTGTACGTTGTCACCTGTCAATGAAGCCAATGTTGTAAAAGATGTGTACAAAACTGTTTCAATTACTATAGCAGACAAAGGACTCCTCTATCTTCTTCAAAATACCTTTATTGTGCAGCTCATTGTCCTTACCAGCATATCATAAATTTCTGAGAGCACTACCTTTGATCTTCAATTACCATCACTTCATCTTACAATAAAAGTAGTAGTAGTTGTGCTTCTGGTTTGCATCATTAGTACAATGAAAACCACATTGTTCAACCAAAATGCTGCAACCAGATTTTCAAACATGGTAGCATAAATTTAAGGCCCTTAATCCATAACTAGATGCATAATTTAAGATAACTAGATCTTAAGGACATGGAATTTTAACAGAGCAGGTGCAAAATTTATGTGAACAACAAACCTATAAAAATACTGATAAATACTGAGGAATAAATGCAGTGTTTCCCTTCCTGAGCATGACCTTTTCCATCTGAAATGCACATACAAAACATCAAATCCTCCTGTAGTGTGACACACTATATAAACGTACATACACACATGCACAAACAAATGTAAAATATCAAGTATTTTAAAAAGCATATAGAATGAACCAGTAAAATAATTCTTCAGTTCCTTCATTAAGTTCAGCTGGATACTCTTTCCTTATTATTCAGAATCAATCTCACATATAAATATAAATATTTATTTAATTAGCATGCTCATATAAAATATTTATATTTCCTAGCCTATAGCTCTAACTTTATCACAGCCTTTCCTGGCTAAAAAGGAAAACATAATATTTAGCACACTCCTACAGAACTGCAGAACCAGTTCTGGCCACCAGATCCATAGCAAGTACTCCAGGACAGCCAGATCTGTACAAATGTCCATTTTGTGGAAGAAATAAGAACTTGTCTTCTGATGAACCTTTATCAAGACATGGCTGAATGTTTTGGGTGAAAAATGCTTCCTTTGCCTATATAAAGCTATAGAAAGTTATATCCCGTTTTTTAGAGGTGGCTGCAATACTGCTACGGAAGAGGTTGGGAATATTGCTTGTATGATGCAGAATTTTTTCATGGGGTTTGTATCACAGTTATGAACCTGAAAATGCAAAGATGATTCAGAAAAAAAAAAAAGAAAAAAGTGCATTTTAATAAAAAATACGTTAGGTGAAATCAATAGTAATTATTACATCCAATATATTTTATGTTTAAATTAAAGGCAATTTTAATTTGTGTCATTTACTGCTAATTTTCTCCTCAGTGACAGCACCCAAATTTCTATTCAAAATTGCAAACTGTCTCTGAGTTATCACAGAATGCTTTTAATTTTAATGCTACAATAACACAGATAATAGTTATCCTAGCTGAAAGATGAAGAAATTACTGAATTCTAAACCTTAGATGGAAACAAATTTCTTATTTTAAACTGTGTCAGCCTTGCTCCACAGAAAGAATGATTATAATCTGCAAGGAAAAAAAAAAAAAAAAAAAAAAAAAGTAGAGCCCTGAAGAAGCAAGCCTTTCATAACTTCACCATTTTTTACAGGCAAGTATAATTATAGTTTTGCATAACCATCTAATGAGAGGAAGTCCTTTCTTGCAGTGTTAATAAAGGACCTTGCATAACATGTTAACAAAGCAATGGCGCTCTATGTAGGTAATGTCACTGTGTAATTAGCATGCTCATAATATGACTTAAGATTACAGTTTATCTGAATCTAATAACTGCCTATCAACAGCTTTACCACTCTGTCTTTTTTGATGTATCTTTCCTCATGAATGGTTTGAGTATCCACCTGCTCAGAACAGTCAGAGAGGGAATAATACATGCCCCTAACAGAAGCAAAACAAAAATAGAGTTTGAGAGCAATGAAATGAATAAGCATTTGGACTTAGTTTAAAAACAGCTTCTTCGCATACCTGGATGTTTATTTTGGGTATTATAAATATCAGTCTTTGCTACTAATTTCCACATTCTGTATGGCACAATATTGAAAATTATAAAAAAAAAAAAATGCTACTAGAAATTATACTTCCCATTTAACAAACAATACTGAAGTGGACTTACTTAAGAATTAAACATTTCTCTAAGCCACTTAAAGGACTTTTTTCAGCAAAAACTACCTTCAGCTGGAATATTCAAATTCAATATTTACCAGCAGCTGGTGTCAAGCACCTGTTCTCCTGTACCTGGAGATGGGCATGCGGAAGCAGATGATGATCTGATGGTACTGTCAGACCAAACTTACTTTGCCAGCTCCCAGTTCCGCAATTGAGGCCAGGTTTAGTGCAAGAACTTGGTTTGGAACAATGTAATGTTGATCCACATAACCCTGTACATCGATACCCCTTCATATCACTTTATCAGATTCAAGAAAGCAAGCCAAGGGAATGACAAAGTAGACGTTGAAAGATAGTGGTGAAGTTTGGGTTTGGCATATGCTTTACAGTGTATACAATTCAAAGCTGATGGGGTGATATGTCAGAGTTTGAGAGATCAGAAATGTTCAAAGCCCCAAGTTAGTAGAACACTGAGGACCTTTAGTAAGACAGAAATTGAGCACAGACCACTCCATATTTTCCAGCTTAAAAGCATTAAAAAAGAATAAGAAATTACATATAAGCCTTTTCCTTTTCTAAAAAAATGTATCTCCCTGAAGTAGTAACTGTAAAACAAATTAAGACATTTCCAAGTATTTGCTAACCTACTTACAAGCATCATTGCTCCCTTGGGCCTTTGTAGCCTTACACCTTCCTTAACGGACTAGCTGAATAGGTAAATGGGTTATATCAGGCCAGGAAATCAATGTGTATACTGTGTTCTCAGCCACAGATGAGCTTGTCGAAGCCATTTTATTATAGCTCTAGGAGCTATATTGATCTGACTGTTAACTACTCTGAGGTGGCTAGCAATCCGATGAAGATGAGTTCTGCCATCCATCCAAATGCTTTCCCCCCTCAATAGTTCTAACAGAGTTAAGTGTTTGCAGACTGAATTAATTTAATGTTTGCTTAATCAGAACTGACTATGCTGGAGCCTAAATTCTATTAATTACTAAAGGAATCACGCTAATGCAGTAACATGACATTAGGATGGAAAGGGCCTTATTTTACTATGATAAGAAGGAATAAGGGCTGTGGGAAGAATGAGAAGCCAAGTTGTATTTTGTATTTCATTAAAATATATATATATTTATTTCATATTCTCCAAACAGAAATAGTTCAGATTTCTCTTTTTTTTTTTTTTTTTCTCCCTGAAATGGGGTTGTGTTCAGTTAGTCAGAATTTCCTTCAGTGAATTGATAAGGAAAGCAATTTAAAAATATACTTGATAATGAGTATGAACAAAGTTGAAATGTCACTCAAATTTATTTCTACAAGTACTCTAAGGTCTTCTGTTGAATAGAACGAGATGCATCCATTCTCTTTAATTTTTTATTTCTATTTAGTCCTAAGGTTTGTATACTTGAGTTTTAACAAAGTTAGAGATACTTTCATCATTACTTTGTAATATGAAAAAAAAGTTTCCCAAATTTTTCATACACAACAACAATGACTTACAAGTAAAACAGGAATTATTTGATGCTAATATAACCACAAGATAAAGATTTGCAACAGTGTTATCTAAGTGTAAGTTAGTGTAAACGCTGGATTCAGAAGGATCATGGACCATTTAGCACGGAAGAAGAGGTAAGGTTTCCAGGTAAATTTTCCCAGGGAAAAAATTAAAAGGAAAAAAAAAAAAAAAAAAAAAGGAAAAAGGAAAAAGAAAAAAGAAAAAAGCAGGTGCATAATGCTATTTCTGTGTTTACTCCAAAATTTGTCACGTTCGTGTTCTACAGAGGGTGGGCCTCCAAATGTAGCCTTTTTTTTCCCCAGAAGAATTTTTCATACACCATTATGGATGCTGCATGTTTTAAAGATTATTCTGCTATTATCTGTTTTCATTTGAAAAAACAGGTGAATTTACATTTTTTTAAATGCCTATAGATGAAAACAGTAAGCTTTGTATGAAAGCAAAATAACATTGATTCGATTAATATAGCTGTATGCTTACAAAGCACGGTGTTAAATAACAAACAGTAGCCAACTGCACAGATTAGTTACATACAAAACATATGCCCTGGAACAATGATTTTATTTCAAGCAGAACAGTCTGTGTTTTTTTCTCATGCCCCAAATTACCATTTCGGTTGCACTATAAAATATGTTTCTGATAACTACCTTTATCATGTGAATAGTTTAGATTTTTCTCAAGCAGACCTACAGATCACATCAAAACAACTGTGACAAAAACCTCTCTGCCTGCCCCTCATGGTCTTCATTATTATTAAGTGAATGGCAGTCTTCAAAGCCACGTTTTAATCTGAGCAGAAAAGCTTACTGCACTCATCTATCCCAAATAACTAATTCTATCAAAACCTAGAAATGTTACTCCAAGAAACACTGTTCAGCGGGTAAGTAAGAAGACTGGATTCTAGTTTCAGAAGCCTACAGTGACTCCTCAGGTCTGAGAAAAAAATATTGTAAGAATTAAGCAATGCATATATTTGAGCCAATGCAATAGATCTTGCAAAAAAAATAAACATTAGATTTAGATCTGTTACCTTGTAGCAATGACCTTGAGTGGAAGGCAGTGTAAGTCCCCACTACCTGTGCAGATACAACTGCATTTATCCAAAGAAAAAAATGTAAATAAAAAGCAAAAGCAGATCCTAGAGAAGCAGTAGCTTTCCATAACTAATCATTATGTAAAGAGACAATAGACACAAAAAGGGAGCAGAGTCTGGCAGTCAATATCTATTTTCCAAGTCAAGGAGGACCATAAAATGTATCCTGTGAATTTAGAAATAGATTTTTTTTCCAATTATATTAAAAGTCTTTGAGATGGCACTGGAAAAAAAAAAAAAAAAAGTCTTGCTGAAAATATTTTGCTGTAGTTATTATTATTCCCACTGTGTTTTATAGGAACTGAACCATGAATCCAAAACCACACAGATGCTACAATGCTGGATAAGATGTTCTAAAAGCTTACTGTATTCACACAAAACAAAATACAAGGAGATTCAACTGTAAGTCATATTTTAGAAGGATGTGGTTGGAGTTGTTGAACATTTTTCTGCATTAAATCTGTATTATAATTTGTGAAGCAGAAAAATTCAACACAGCCACAGATTGTATTAAAAAAAAAAAAAAAAAAAAAAAAAAAAAAAAAGGAAAACAGACTGAAAAATAAGACTGCACTACCCAAGAACTAGGAAAATTAATTTCTTGATTGTGTCTCTTCCATCTTGTATAAAGTTCTAGTGCATACATAAAGCATAGTGTTTTTTCCCTCCATACTTGGCTAGTTACTAGGAATACTGATATGGACAGCAAGAACCAACATGCCCCTTTTCAGCTTACAATTTTCTTATCAAATGCCATAACTGAAGAAGAAGAGAGGCAAGCAAATCCTGTGGATGTTACAAGAATTATGACATGTGATTTAACGTGCTAAAAATACTAAGATAAATTTTGTGGTTACTGTAAGCATTCATATTGTAGTTAACATCCAGATCATATATTTATTTACTGCAAGCCAAAATTCTCATTTTACTTCTCAGATAAGGATATTCTTTTTCCTAAATGATCATTTTCCATCAAAGTGTAATGCTTGAAATCTGCATTTCATGTCAGAGGTGGCTGATCTACACAGGGAGCAGTGATATCCAGTATAATGAAATACTGTTTTTACAAGCCATACTTTTGCACAGCACCAAGATCATTCTGGGTTAAAACACCAATAAAATGAAAAATTCTCATTACAATTGATTCAAACATGTCAAAATGCATTTTACTTTAATCAAACTACCCTGCCTTCTACTTTTCAAACATTTCTGAAACATAAATTATATCTTACATTACAGAAAGAAACAAAACTGGCTGCTTTAAACAATAATCATTGCAAATTGCAGCATTGACATCTCCAAATGAAAATTGCAGGAGAATTCACATTTAGGTTGTTTCAACCACTATCTAGTTATTTGACATATTAAAGAATCCGAATAATTTTAAGATGGATATAATATTCTTCCCCATACATTTCATGAGTGAGGATCATTTGGATAAAAACAGAGCTTTATTTTTGAAGTCCACCGACTTGCCAGAGATAGCTGTTGAGTTTGGTGTTTGTGGTATAACAAGCTATGAATGACAGTGTTCTCTCCTGTTTCTCAAGAGTACAGCTTTGTCATCTACTACTGTGATCCCAACAAAGAAAAATCCAGATGTCTGCAAATTAAAGGAGAGCTGGATGACATTCTGCTGTTAATGCTCAGCATACATAAATCATTATATAAATGTAATACGAGAAGATTGTTATATTAACCTTTGTCACGCAATTTTCTTTTTCTCTGTTAGAAATAGGAAAAACAACAAATTACAGGGCACAATAATTCTATCTTCAAGCAGAATGGTTCAGAGAACTTTTATCCCCTTGCCAGTCACATGATTTCCACTTAGAATTTTATGTGTGCCCCATAAGAAGTTAAAAGTATGCACATATACTACACTTCAGCTGGTATATTGCTAGCTAGGAAGACAGAAAGCATCTTTCCAAATAAATCATGATTTTAGAGGAATAGATACAGGAAGACAGGAAACCATGAAATTTAACCTTTGCCCTACCAAAAATCCATCTTGTGGTCACTGAAATGCTTTACCTCCCTATTACATGGAAAATAGGACATTAAAATTTCTGTATCTTAAGAATGAATATACAACCTCTGTGGCTAGGCACAAACCCAGTTGCTTCAAAATACAAATGTAAAAATATTGTCTCACAAAAGAGCTGGTAGGATTGGGACCTTGACCTTAGTGGTACCACAGTAAAGAACTAATTTATTGCTGAACAGAACTGACAATACTTTAGTTCCCTAGTGCATAGGCCTCTGGTGTATATAGTGCACATGCACAGTGTACGAGATTAATGCTGAAAATTTACCCTCATGCCAGAGACCTGCCTTACTTCCCAAGTAATTTATTTCAAAATTTTAAACTTTAATCTTATGAAAAAAAAAAAAAAAAAAAAAAAAGAAATAAAATAGAAAACCTTGAGGACATGCTATTGTTTGAAATGTCCTGCCATCCCACACTGGCTCCTATTGTTGTTCTAAATGGGAGCATGGGCTTTAATTGAAGATGATATCAAGTGCTACCAGGATGCCATGCAAATTCCACTTTAGAAAGGATGCTAAGTATTATGAATATATTCCCATGCTGCAAAGGTTGAATGACTGCTGAACACTACCTCAGTAGTATTTGTTATCCTTCCCATGAAGTTCCCAACTCCTACAGCATGTGCCAAACTTCAAATGTGAGAAGCTTCACCGAAGTCAGTTCACACATGTAACGATACTTCAGCCACTGCTTGAGCCATAACTGCATCCAAAGCCTTGCAAGAAAGATTATGATGACATAATCATGATAATAGACCATTTTGATCCACTTATTGTTTTTAAATTAATTTGACAGAGAATTAATAAATACTCTTCTGAAAGAGTATTATTTCAAGGAAGTCAAGGTATATGTTTAAGATCCCAATCAACACATTGAAGTATGAGTTTTAAAAAATTACAACTGCTAAGGAATTGAGAATAATGTTTCTAAATTTACCTTGATGGGTAACTTGATAGACAGCTGTAGTACAACAGAAGTCAGTGACAGCATGTAAGTTTACAATTCTCAATTTAACTTTACATAAAGATAAATGTAAGCACATGGGATACATCTGCCAAAATATATCACAGAATCACAGAATTTCTAGGTTGGAAGAGACCTCAAGATCATCGAGTCCAACCTCTACCTAACGCTAACAATCCCCACTAAACCATATCCCTAAGCTCTACGTCTAAACGTCTTTTAAAGACTTCCAGGGATGGTGACTCCACCACTTCCCTGGGCAGCCTGTTCCAGTGTCCAACAACCCTTTCGGTAAAGAAGTTCTTCCTAACATCTAACCTAAAACTCCCCTGGCGCAACTTTAGCCCATTCCCCCTCGTCCTGTCACCAGGCACGTGGGAGAACAGGCCAACCCCCACCTCGCTACAGCCTCCTTTGAGGTATCTGTAGAGAGCAATAAGGTCGCCCCTGAGCCTCCTCTTCTCCAGGCTGAATAAGCCCAGCTCCCTCAGCCGCTCCTCGTAGGACTTGTTCTCCAGGCCCCTCACCAGCTTCGTCGCCCTTCTCTGCACCCGCTCAAGCACCTCTATGTCCTTCTTGTAGAGAGGGGCCCAAAACTGAACACAGTACTCGAGGTGCGGCCTCACCAGAGCTGAGTACAGGGGGACGATCACCTCCCTAGCCCTGCTGGTCACACTGTTCCTGATACAAGCCAGGATGTTGTTGGCCTTCTTGGCCACCTGAGCACACTGCTGGCTCATATTCAGCCGACTATCCACCATCACTCCCAGGTCCTTCTCTGCCTGGCAGCTCTCCAACCACTCATCTCCCAGCCTGTAGCTCTGCTGGGGGTTATTGCGCCCCAGGTGCAGGACCCGGCACTTGGCCTTGTTAAACTTCATGCAGTCGACCTCAGCCCATCAGTCCAGCCTATCCAGATCCTCCTGCAGAGCTTTCCTACCCTCGAGCAGATCGACACACACGCATAGCTTGGTGTCATCTGCAAACTTACTGAGGGTGCACTCAATGCCCTCGTCCAGATCATCGATGAAGATATTAAAGAGGACCGGCCCCAGCACCGAGCCCTGGGGAACGCCACTAGTGACTGGCCTCCAACTGGACTTGGCTCCATCTACCACGACTCTTTGGGCCCAGCTATCCAGCCAGTTTCTAACCCAACGAAGTGTGCACCAGTCCAAGCCAAGAGCAGCCAGTTTCTTGAGGAGAATGCTGTGGGAAACAGTGTCAAAAGCCTTGCTGAAGTCAAGGTAGACCACATCCACAGCCTTTCCCTCATCCACCCAGCGCGTCACTTTGTCATAGAAGGAGATCAGGTTCGTCAAGCAGGACCTGCCTTTCATAAACCCATGCTGACTGGGCCTGATCACCTGCTTGCCCTGCAAGTGCTGCGTGCAAAATAAAATCTAATATAAAATCACAAAATAAATCTAATATATTAGATTTATTCTTTACTTTCTTTTTCCTGTCTCTGTGTTACAAAGGCAATACAATTTAGTGCATATCTTCAAACTTCCTGATGCATTTTCTCCTGAAATATAGTTATTTTTTTAAGTACAAATTGCAGGAACTTTATCTGCACTCATCTTTGAAGGATATATATGTTATTTTCTAAAAAATAACAGTTTGAGGAAAAAAAAAAAAAGAAAAAAAAAAAAGAAAAAAAAAAAAAGAAAAAAAAAAAAAGAAGAAGGAAAATAGCAAAATATATTCTTCTCATGTGATCCTTCAATATTCCAAATTCTTGCTGCAGTCAGGTAAGGTATCTGCAATGTGGCCTGTCCCTAAACTATCCCTCTGAGGCAAAAAGGGAAAATAGCAGCTATGGATCATTTCTACCTGAATAGGCTTGCTCAATCTACAGAAAACATGGATGAGTCACTAATTGTCATTAAGGTCATGAATGTCACTCTCCATGTTTCGCTTTCAAGGTTAGACTGGTAGGTAACTAGCTTGGGTTTATTAGAGCTACTAGATGTTTTATCCTTCTCTTTCCACACTCCCCATCTCACTTATTTCTGCACACTTTCACACAAAAGCCTAAGCATTTATGTCTACTCAACTTCAGGATAATCATGGATGCATTCACCTATAAACAATATTGGTTTTGCACATCATTAACTTTCAGCATGGAATATGACCAGAACAAAAAGCAGAACTTAGTTCCGAGCTCATAGTCACCAAGAGTTTCGCTGCATTTGAGGTTCCCAGCATTTCAGCCCCCAGTCTTCCTGAAACTTGAGGAGTAAAATAGATTTCTATCAAGGAATATAATGAATCTCAGCAAAAAGTTATTTGACTGAGAACTAGGTTTTCCCGTTATCCTTTTTTTTTTTTTATTGCTCTGTTTAGAAATAGTTGATAATAATCACTTTTCAATTTGCAATTACTGGATTTTGCAGTTATGATTCTTATTAACTCAGAGATCCTCAGCTGTGCACTCAGCCACACACAAATTCAGCGTATGTCCTCAATTATTTGCAAAAGACTGGTCTTATAAAACTGCAGGTGGAAAACAAAAACACTGATGAGAAGAAAACAGCTGTTACAAACCCTACCATCAAATTTTTTTAACGTAACATTTGTATCATTTTTCATTGCTATAATCTCTTTACAAAGAAAATGTTTTCATTTGAAAGGCAACGGATGCTAGTTGGAAATATTCTTCCTGGAATACACAGTTTGTTCTAGCAGTATTAATTAAAACGCTGCTCTTTTGTCTGTTACTGTAGTACATATATTTTATCTGGAATAAAGTTGAAAATAATGAAACAGGGTAAGAAAGGAACTTTTAGAACTTTAAAAGAAAGAGACACAGGCACTACAGGAACATAAAAAAATCCCCTAACCCCATTACATTTGGCTATTGCCATGCTTCGTAGTCATTTCAAACTCACTGCAAAGCACAGAGCAGAGGCAGTCAATAGACTTCAGTATTTTGCATTAATTCAAAATAATAATAATTCATCTATCTGACCATAACATCATAGTCTAGCCATTCAAAACCACTCCTTCTGTAAGTTTGCTCTACACACATTTCTGCACAATTCCCTGCATGACTGGTAAAGAACTACCCATGCATACTTCATCATGAAATTCCCATTAAAAATAAAGAACTCTCTTTTTCTGAGGTGCATAATAATTTATTGTAGTCAGACAACAGTATCAGCTGTCCATTTAAGATATTTTAGCTTTCTGTTTTATCCTTGAAACCCTATCTTTTAAATATCTCAAACACGTATATAGTGTGTTCTGAAGAGCTTTCATGGAGAATGTTTATTAGTCACTTTGATCTAATTCATCACAAAAGAAACCATCTTAAAGTGCATAATGTTCTTTTAAGTGACACATGTTGAAGCTGTTAACGTACTTCTAACCCATGCTTTCAAGGATCTGAACCCTTCCTTACATCGTCTAAAACTTGATTAAAAGAATGCTGTCAATATCAATGTCAAAGTAACTTGTCACCCTATGAATGAGGGCCTCAGTCGATTTTTCAAACTGTGCCAAACTTTCGGAGGGCTCTTTCACTTTATAAATCAACTAGCAGCTTAGAATATCCTGGCAGCACCTTCAAGGAACGAATCAAAATGACAGGAAAAGAGGGGATAACAATCAAAGCTTGACTGAATACAGGTGTTTGAGTTTACAGACGAACCACAAATGCCTGGATCTTTGACAGCTGTTGATGTTATCAGTTATGTGCAGCTATTATTGGCTCCGGTCTTAGGGGCTGTAAGGCCTTTCCCTTAGCAACATCTCTGTGGCTGATAACATTTGGCTGAACTTTCAGATCTTAACCTCCCTTCTGACTTTTTGCAGTCAAACCCGCCTAAACTGATCAGAGGAAGAGACACGCAGTGGGAAGACAAGTAAAATATTATTGACTGTACTGTTTCATGTCTATTAGGAAGAAAGAGCAAGGGAGGGGAGAGCTTTCCAACTTGACAGGCTTCAAGATAATCAGGGAAATAATCAAGGCAACAGAGTAACCCTTAAGAAAGTAAGAAAGCAATGGCTTATGAGAGGTCATTGTTCTGTATGGGGAACAAACACAGGGTGATATTTTATTAGGCTGCAATTTGAGTTTCCCCTTTCCAGTATGTACGTTTTTTAGTGCCAAAACTTAAAGATTGACCAGTTTTATGGTGTGTGATTCAGCTTTTATCACTACTTAGGTTTTCAGCTTTACTTAAAGCACATGCAGATGAGTAAATTGTTGAGATTCTCAGCAGATCAAACTGTGTTCCTGAGCATTTTCAGAGAAGGCACATTTTTAAATAGTCCTTTAATTCTTGTTCAGCACTTCTTATCAGTGTTTTCCTGGACAGACTTTCCCCTGTTCCACTAGCATAAGCCAGGCAAAATAAAAGCTCATAAATATGCTCACACTATTTACTGAAGACGTTTTGCTGACAATGGCAATTTCTCTATGTCAGTGCCATGCACTCTATCCTTTTTAAAACTAATATGAACTATTCAAAGTTATCTATGCTTCTCTGAAGTAAATACCAGGGAGTTCTCTATACCTGTCTTACAACCTATGAAAAAAATCAAACACTTCAATGACTAGATCAGGCCCTTCTTATGAGCAATAAAATCCAAGGTCTATCAATTAGCAACCTGCCATACTGTGTTCTCAGACCTCCTCGCATGATGAAAAAGAAACACCAAAAACTTTCATACTCTCAAGAAATCAGGTTTTGGACTTCAAATGATCTCATTCATCCATTGAGCAGCACTTTCATTTCAACTGTTAATATTGAGTAGGAGTAAAACAGTGCTCTTTAATTTTCCAGGTTGTATATGGATACAATTCACAACAGACCACTTTTTTCTGGGGACTTATACAGTAAGTCTTTCTTGATATGTAATCCACCCTCTTTACAACAAAAAATAAGTTTGATCTTGAATTACAATACGTAATTTGTCAAATACATAATTATTTGGCAGAAAGTCAGCATAAAACCCATAGCAAAATCATGCTGAACACAATGCATGTTATTGTCTTGCTTTATCATGTGACAGAACTCACATGAAATATTCTGAGAATATCAATAATATTTAAATAATTATGAGGAAAAGTCATAATTGAAGATATAAAAATAAGACACAGACTTAAGAAATACGTTGCACAACTGATGATATTTTCAAAAATAAAATAATTTTGATCAGTAGCTCTAGCAAGCAAACAGTGCTGTTAAGCAGGAGTTCCATTCCAAAAAACAAATGCGCAGGTGTAGATTCTGCATCTATAGATCATTTCAGCTACACAGAAGTTATCAGATGTATAGTAAATCATAACACTGGTATTTTATTTATTTTATGAATAAAAATCAAGATCTAATAAGTCCAGTTTACATTTTTAAAGTAATTTAAGAACTTATATATTACTGCAGTTTTAGTGTAGAATTATATTTTTAAAAAACGTGTTCAGCCATAAAGATGTCACTATTTTAAACACCAAGAAAAGGTCACATCAGCATTCAGGATACAACTTAGCTATTCTTTTGCATGCTTTGACTCTGAATCTTTGCATCTGCGCTTACTTGGAGGTACCTGATAGAATCATAATCATATATTTACATTAGTCACTAGCAGAAAATTAGAATGTTTTAGAAGAAAATTAGAACAGAATGTTTTAGGAATTCCTTTTATTCTCGGACTTTTTTTTCTTTTTTAATATATCTTCTGTATAATGTCTCCTACACTGAGAAAGACCAAACCCTCGGGAAGCTGTTCAGGGTTACACATACTTATAAATGCCATAAGCACCTACCAGAAAGCAAATACTGGATGGGTGGTCAATCACACAAATCAATTACCAAATTGTGAATATTAGAAAACTCCCAAGTAATACACACATTAAAACATTCACTATGGAACTCAAAACAATGTTAAATTAATGCAAATAGCACATACATAAACAAGCTGCTTACTAAAAATTCTAAGAAAAAAAAGATTGCTCTTAAATATCTCTAAATATCTCTATGTATCATATTCTCCATATGAATGACAGTATTTTATCATTCTTAAAAAAAAATAATAATAAATTGATTGTAAAGCAAGGAAATTTATGGTAAACAATATAATAAATGGTCCCTAAATCTATACCTCTACCACATAGGGATTAATACTGAGAGATAACCAAGGAATTATAAAGGAATTATAACACTTATCTATAATCTACAAGAAGTTATGTAACTATCATGTTTGCACTGTTATGTTAGTATATTAAAATTATATTAAAATAAGACTGAATAAAGGTCAGTATCTCTTCTATGTTTCTTTTCGATAAGTCTTTTAAGTGCAAATGCCAGTGAGAAAAAATTAAAGGGGGGGGGCGAGGAGGGTGCGGCTTGAAGTATGATGTTATGATGCACGCATTTTTTCTTGTTCCTTGGAAAAAATAACGCATGACTAATTTGGGTAGTGTGAAATTTGTGTTCATTTTTGAAACACACTTTGATATTATCAGTCCTTTGAACACTGAATTTCTTCTTTCAGATCTTAAGATTATAACCCATTTGAATGCCCAAAATGTCTAAAGAAAACAAGGTTTTCAATGTAAAGAAGCATATACTTCTCCCTAGCTTCAAGCTCTATTGATTTTTTCTCTGTTTTCCCCTATTGTCCAAAAACAACTCTGCCCTCTCTTAACACACTCAGTCTTACATCTACAGCATCACTACCTGCACCACCAGATTTACTGATGGATAAGCTAGCCCTCCTGTACCTCAAAATTCATTTGACCAATTTTTTTATCATCCTTTCTTTAAACTTCAGTGCCAACCCTCTCATTTGTCACATATATGTAAGTAATTTTCCCAGCCTAAATTATTCCAGTTAAATTAGTATTTTATAAGAGGACTCTGGTTATGACCTTAACTGCAAAGAGGCTATCCTCTCTTCCTAGTACTTTTATCCTTAAGTCAGCAGCATTTAGGACAGCACTTCTGGTTAGAATCCATTTGTACAATGCAACATCATTATGAAAACCTTTTATCCTCAATCATTCAACCAATCCAAATTTGGAGAACCATCTTCAAGAAACAAGCACTAATAAATCTCTTTAATTTCCTTTTAATTTTAGGCAGATAAATGTTATACATTCTGAGTTGAAGGCTCTCTGGACATGAAATCACTTAGTAATGACTCAAAATTTAACCCTGTGGTAGCTAACTCATAGAGTCTCTTTTGCCTTCATATGACAATTTTAAAAGCTCATAACCAAAACGTAAAACACATAGTATAATTTATGTTGAGAGAGGCTTGTAATCATAATGGAATGCATTTCATCCTCTTCTACCACATAACAAAACAGTATGACCTCCACAGTAAGATCAATGTCCCAGTCATAATTTGACCATCAGTGATGAGGTCCATAGATGCTACATTATTTCAGGAAGGATCTTGACTAGTGCGAGAGGAGATTGCCTTTTGAAAAAGGAAGACCACAATGTAATGTCAGCCATAATATCCTTAAGCAATTGGATCTCTGACTAAGAGAACTTCAGGAGACAAAGACTCACAGAAGTGTATATAACTATTGAAGAAAATGCACAGACACATGGTCTGTCCTGTTCCAGAAAGAACGGATCACGCAGCAGAAATCTGACAGTGACCCCAGAGTGATAACATTTCCAATTTCTTTCACTCTTCAGTGGAGAAAGAATAGGAACAATATTAAGAAAACTAATGAAGGGGCCAAAGAAACTCTCTATTTTTATAATTTATATGTTGCATTTCCTCCCTAGAAGACATTGTTGAATGGTGAAGTAGAGGGGTGTAGATTTTTTTTTGTTTCTTATACAATTTATTTTTTTTTGAGAACAACTGAAAGTTACAATTAAAACTGCCATTCTCACACTTCTCAAACTTAAATATTCCACCATTTTATGTAGATAACAAACAACTTTTTTCCCTACAGAAGATAAGGTGACAAGCCTTTGATGGTGTCTGTGATAGTAGACTAATCTCTGCCATCAGTTAAAGTGATTGTCATTAAAATCTTTATAAGCAATTAGCATTACTGCTTGAGTTCCTGTATTCCTTCTACTTACTGCAGAAAGCAGGGAAAGCCAGCAGTCTAGTGAATGACAGTGGCCTTAAATGGAATATCAATTACAGAAAAAAGGAAAACATTATAATGACAAAATACTGTACATATGAGCATCGCCAAGTTAATGGATAGGAAAACTGTAACAGAGAAAGAATTGGTCTACTGTATTTGGGGGAGGGGGGGACGGACAACTTTCTTGTTCTTATTCATTGTACTTCTACAATAGATACTTTCTCTGTTCACTTTTTCACACATCGTGAAAGTTTGCATTGAACTCTAAAAGCCATGGTCATCAAATATATGCAAAATAAAGCCAACCTTGTTATAGATGCCACCTAGGTCTTATGATTTTAAACTTTTGTATACTGCAGGTGTCATTCTCATATACATCTGCAAAGTGCTACATGTTTCTTATTAATACAGAATAAGTTTTATAAATTTTGGAAGGATAGTTCTCCATTCTTATGGATCAAAAAACTCCTCCAGCAATACCATTGCAAGCTATGCAACATACCATTGCATATTATTTAAAGCTGTCTTGGGTCAGTTTTAAATTGTGCTCCTTTGTCAGAAATATAAATTTCTTTTGAGTTTGCATTCCTCAAAGGAGGAGTTTCACCTTTTTCCTCCATTCTGTCCCCTGTGGAAGATACGCACTCACTCCAAGGATGCACCTTGTGGTTATTCCTCATTTTAGAATTCCAGATAGTGTTACAATATCACATACTATAATGGGAGAAATGAAGCACACCATTCTCAGTTGACTTTATACAGAGATCCAAGCTACAAAATGTAGTGTTTGAGCAATATAAGATAGGGCTCCTAGAATCTATCACTTTATTCATATACACATACTGGTGTTCAAGTGCAAATTGAGAAAACAAATGCATTGCAGGCTTCTACTCCATGAGCTTCATGTATGCCAAAGTTCAGATGACTTGACTTCAACTTCATATTAAAAGGTAATTCTATATACATTTTTTAAAATGTAACTGATAAATAATTGGGGTTTTACAAAGGACTGCTTTTTCTTCAGAAAAGCTTGTTAGTTATTACTTAAATCTACAGTCAATACCTATTCTGAAACAATATATAATTCCACACTTCTGTCCCCAAATTTTATTCACATTTATGTAGGTCTTAACACAGTTATACAGTCAGCTGGCTAACGTCACCCTCTGGATAGCAAACAGGTCCTCACTAACCCTTTAGCAGCTATGAAGTATGCAGAAGTTAAATGCACAGATGAAAAAAATTTGTCTCAATTTTATACTTCTGCAAAATGGTAATTTTGTACTTAAAATGTACAAGATGGATGTTCAGAAATATAGGCTGAAAGCCTAAATTATATTTGGTCATAATTTATGTAGTACAGTCCCAAAGAGATACAAAAAAGGCAGAGCATAATTTATCTGTTGGAATCAGAGAGAGCTCTACTAAAACTCCCATTTATTCTATCCCCTATAGTCTTAACCAGCCTTTGTCCTTAGGGTGCATTCTATTTAAGCTTTCCATATTGCTGTTTGATCACATATTGTAGCCTATAATTTCTCTATCATCTGAAGGAAATTCAGTGCACAAAAATTATGATCTCCATGATAGCAAACACTTTATTTCTAAGATACAAAATATTTATAGCAATATAAAAATTATTTGAATGTAAAATGCCTATCAGGGGAACATCCACTTTAATTTTGAGCATAATACTATTAGAACATAAGGTATTAAAACCTTTGAAACTATAAAAAAAAATAAACAGAAAAGTGGAATGTGATGAATACAGTGGGTACCATTCTCTTAACTGAAATTCCGTGCAGTCTCACAGAAGTCAATGGGATTAACCACGGTTTATACCAAACCTGAATTTATGTTCATTTTAAAAAAATGAAGTATTGCAGTTAGGGTAATACAGAAGTTCTGAACTAAAAATCTAACATTAGTTTGATTTGGTACATGCAGTAAAAGTCTGCAATTATTTCATCTAGCAACAGTTTTTCCTAAATACATTTTCATGTCACAAATTAGCTCAAAATGTACATCAGAAACATCCACATTAATAAAAACAATTATAGCAATAATACTTCTGTCTTGGTCTCCTCTCACTAGGATTGGTCAAGACATATTTGCATGAAGGATATGCAAATTATACCTTCATCTTGCAGAAGCACTATTTTTTCAACTTCTAGGGATTACTTTTACCTTGTTTGCATTGAATTAATACCTTAATATGTTAAAAAACACAATGTGGTTACTATTGCTGAAAGTGCCAACCTTGCAGTGAGACAAAAAATGTGGATGTGATGACCCAGCCTCATTAAATATTTCCATGGTTCTTTTAATCATTAGTACTACTATCATAAATATTCTAATGTTGACAATATATTTTTCAAAATAAACAGTGCTCAACTGTAGACTGGCTAAATTCCAATTAGAATGCTTCCATTTTCCATCCCAAATTTCTCCTAAAGAATTTGATATTCCTCTCTCTTTCCTTATACTGAGAGTAATTTTCTCTACTATTTTTATATTGTTTTTTACATTTTGCTACTGACAGGGTTACACTTAAATGGTCTTATTCATCACAGATGAACTCACAACACAAACAATAGGTTTACATCTGAACTCTGAAAAACTTCTGTCAAGTCAAATTTTGTATTGAACTCTAACATAAACCAGCAGCTCTTAGCCACTCTGGAGTTCAGTTCAGTCACTAATCTTGAAATCTCAACCTAATACTTCTAATTTTAAGCCATATTCTTTGCAATATTTGAGGAAGAGTGTTAGGAGTGATAGAAAAGTACTTTGCAAATAGGGTTGTTTGGTTTTCATTTTTGGTGGCTTTGGAGGGGAGAGGGGTTGTTTGTTGGTTTTGGCTGTTGGCTTCTTCATGGTCAAAAAGCCAAATGCAGATTACTTTGAACTATGAGGTCACTTCTGTTAGTAGTGCTTAAGCAAAAGAATGAAAGCAAACTAAACAAGTTCATATTTGTGGTTAAATAATGTTGCAAAACATCTGAAGAGAATTATTTTACTTTTGTTGTTTTGGGTTTTTTTTTGTTTTTTTTTTCAGACAAAAATCTGAAGTCCTAGAATCATAAAACAGCTTCAGCTGGAAGCGACCTTAAACATCACCTGGTTCCAATCCCCCTGCCATGGGCAGGGATGCCACCCACTAGATCAGGTCGCCAGGGTCTTGTCATGCCTCATCACCCAGAGTGAAGAATTTCCTCCTACCCTCTAATTTAAATCTCCCCTCTTTTAGTTTAAAACCATTCCTCCTTGTCCTATCATTATCTGCCTGAGCATAAAGTTGTTTTCCATCTTTTTTTTTTATAAGCCCCATTTAAGTATTGAAAGGCTGCAGTGAGGTCTCCCCAGAGCCTCTTCTTCAGGCTGAACATCCCCAGCTCTCTCAGCCTTTCTTCATAGGAGAAGTCAATTATATGTGCTGCTCTATTCCTTAGTACATGGTACTATCCCTGACAAAAGCTGAGGATACCTGAGTCTTCCTATCATCTCCTATTTGCTGGCAGTTTCCATACATCCTGACACAAGATGAGTTGGCTTCAGTTCTTCAAGTCTTCCACATTTCCAAGGTGAAAAATGGAAACATGCTATACATGAAATAAACTCCTCAGTGACTACAGAACACCAGCGACTGTAAAGAACTGCAGCATATCTGTGCAAAGAAGTTATACACAGAATGCTAAACAGGTTCTTTCTGGACGTTAGATTATTCACAGAATCACAGAATTGAAGGTGTTGGAAGGGACCTCGAGAGATCATCAGGTCCAACCCCCCTGCCAAAGCAGATTCCTTAGAGCAAGCTGCCCAGGTAGGCGTCCAGACGGGCCTTGAATATCTCCAGAGAAGGAGACTCCATAACCTCCATGGCCAGCCTGTTCCAGTGCTCCGTCACCCTCACCGTGAAGAAGTTCTTTCGCATGTTGGTGCGGAACTTCCTGTGCTCAATCTTGTGGCCATTACCCCTTCTCCTGTCCCCGCAAACCACTGAAAAAGAGGTTGGCCAAATCCCTCTGTCTCCCACAACTCAGGTATTTATACACATTGATGAGATCCCCTCTCAGTCTTCTGTTCCCCAGGCTGAACAGACCCAGGTCTCTCAGCCTTTCCTCATAGGGAAGATGCTCCAGGCCCCATATCATCTTTGTAGCCCTCCTCTGTACTCTTTCCAGGAGATCCCTGTCTTTTTTGTACCGGGGAGCCCAGAACTGGACACAGTACTCCAGGTGAGGCCTGACCAGGGCACAGTAGAGGGGTTAAGGTCACCTCCCTTAACCTGCTGCCCACGCTCCTTTTAATGCACACCAGGATCCCATTGGCCCCCTTGGCCACTAGGGCACACTGCTGGCTCATGGTCAACCTGTCATCCACTAGGACCCCCAGGTCCTTTTCCTCAGAGCTCCTCTCCAGCAGGTCATCCCCCAGCCTGTACTGATGCATGTGGTTGTTCCTTCCCAGGTGCAAGACTCCACACTTGCTCTTATTAAATCTCATTTGGTTTCTTCCTGCCCATCTCTCCAGCCAGTCCAGGTCTCGCTGAATAGCAGCACAGCCTTCTGGCATGTCAGCCACTCCTCCCAGCTTTGTATCATCAGCGTACTTGCTGAGGGCAGACACTATTCCCTCATCAAGGTTGTTGATGAAGATGTTGAACAAGACCGGACCCAGCACTGACCCCTTGGGAACACCCCTAGTCACAGGTCTCCAACCAGCCTCTGCACCGCCAATCACCACCCTCTGAGCTCAGCCAGTCAGCCAGTTCTCAACCCACCTTACTGTCCACTGCTCTATCCCACACTTTCTCAGCTTTGCTATCAGGATGTCACGGGAGACAGTATGAAAAGCCTTGCTAAAGTCAAGGTAGATGACATCCACTGCTCACATTTTCAGTTCAGTCTGGATTCAGTTTTGAAAATTTTTCTATTTAATTCTCTTTCTTCCCCAGGAGGTTGGATTAGAGACCTTCTGAGGTTCTTTCCAGCCTGAATTTTCCTATGCCCCCAGTATGCCAGTAACAGGACCACAGTCACAAGTATGCCTGCATATGGACCCCAATGCCAAAGCATGCTCAGCAGGAGCAGGCTGCACCTGACAGATGAGTACTAAGCTGCCTTCCCTGAAAAAACTCCTCTACTTTTTACAGCCTCTTCACCTTCGTTCAAAGGATGCCAGGTCACAATGTAGTTTCACTTACTCATCATTATACTCTCAGACTACAAACTTCTCCCCCCACATTTCTGTCAATTCCTAAACCAAAAATGTCTTACTTTCCTGCACTGACAGAGCCAACAACAAGCAGCATTGAAAAGATCCCTGAAACAACACATGCTAAAGTGAAAAAAAGTAAAGCAGGTCCAAATAAACGTGTATCTCACCATGCAACCTGTCTTCAGTTTTGACTTGTTACAAATATTTAAGAAATAAAATGGGCATGTACAAAGTGCTCCTCTCCCTGTCTTCCTTATCCATATTCCATCTGGCAGGGCAGATTTACTTTCAAAAGGGTATCAAGAGTTTCTACCCCCTTATGTTCACAGAAACTATCTAAACTTTAACCTTATTTAGACCATCTCAAAGCTGCCATTCACACAGGCAAGAACCTCACTCAGTCTGATAATGGATTAGGCTAGCCATATTTCCCTAATGCTTTCTGAAATTCTGACTGTATACCAATAGGGAGAACATATCCTCTGAGCAGATAGTATACTTGAAGCTTCTCAGTACTGAGTCTCACTAAAGGAAAAAAATCCCAAAATACCAGCCACCTGCTGGAAGTCTGCAGCTGATGGCTGTCTGACACTTACTTTTGCTGAACTTTGCACTGTTAGCAATGGAGGAAATTTAGAGAAGGAAAACAAACAAACAAACAAACAAAAAACTACTAAGGTATGGTTAGCTAAGGTGTACCATTTAGAGCCATGGTTATAGGTGTATTGGAAAAAAATACGATTGCAGCTTTTCTTGTATGCTTAACAATTACAGGATTGTTTACAGGTGATTTCTGAGCATAAAATCCTCTGCTTATGGAAGATTCCAATGGAGTACTAAAGGTACAGTAAACCTAGAGTAAACAGGAATCAAGCATGGATTTCAAAAACTGTCACATATAGGGGTCTATCAAAAACAGTGATATCAGAGAGAACGTTTTGTAGCACAGAAACTTCTTATGGTGAAGTAACTTTTAAACAGAAGAATCCATTGCAAAGCAATTTCATTGAAAACAGAATTACAAAACAGAGGACTCTAACAGGTAGAAATAAAGTGTGAATCATCTCATCTTCATTACAAACTGTGTTACATCCCAACAAAGGCCATCTGTTTGTGCGCACAATATCTATATAAGAAAGCTAACCGCGACATTGGTCTTATAGTTTTACACTGATGTCAGTCACTGAAATAGTGAAATCCCCATCATATCTGGTGCTTCCACCATAACCAACAATGAAGAAATTACAGTGGGGGAGAAAAAAAGAACCATGTACATTGATTTCAGGTTATGAAATTGTCCCTTGTCAGGGATATCCATGTCAAGTGACTTTTAATTTAAAAGTTCTCTTGCAAAAACTGTCCTTTAGCACTGAACACACATGCAAAATATCAACAGGCAAATTGTTTCACATTTACAGTACTAAAGCACCAAGAAAATGTTGACAAGAAAGTCTCTGAAATGTTGAAAAGATATCTAAGCCAATTCATCAAGCAAATTCAAAAGTATAAAAGCTGGTATCTAGACCATCTAGAATACTGAGGCAAATGAGAAACCAGATTCAAAGCATAACAAAGATGTAAGTACAGAGGTCTAGCAAACTACAACATTTTCCTGAAGCAACATTATATAATGAAGTAACATATCATGTGGACGGGTGATTCATGTTGGTGAACAGTGGTCAGCACAGAATGACAGTGTTTGGTAAGCCATGCACAGCAGAGAATTGCCAGGTTGGCAATTTGGGCTCCGTCCCATGGCTCACATCCTGGTGATTAAAAGAATACAAAAAGTTGTGGATATCCAATTGAACCTGCATCATAATGGCTACAACAAAAATTCATTGGAAAGACATTCCCTCAGAGAGTGTTTACCTGCACAGTATTGTGTCCCCTTTGTGAAACAGGACTAAGAAATGCAAGTAGGAAACTCTCCAGATTACAGTGTCTAAAACCTAATTTCATTGACTTAAATGCCTTTTTATTTCCAGATTTAAAGCCTATTTTCTAAACATCCCATGGAATTAGCTTCTCTTGCCTCAAGAAACAATACAACTGAATCAATGAGTAAGCTATGTCCACCCTTAAGACCTTCCACTGCTTATTCATTTTAATCAAATTTCCCATATTCTTTGACTTTCTATCCTTCATTGCCTTGAGCTATACATTTCATCTGCTGATGACATACAAATGTTAATTTTGTTCAAATTCAAACGCAATACAAAAGAGCCTACTCTAAAGACTACTTTGCAAACATCACACTTAAAATGAAAGTACTGAATTAAACAGACTACAGTAAAAAAACTGTAGTTTTTTTTACTGTGGCTGTAGTTTTTTGAAGTGGCTCCCCATCTCAGCTTTGTCAGCTGATCGCCAGCCTGTTCAGGTCCAACTAACAGCTACATATTCTATTAAAACATATATAGAAAGAACAACTCCTTTAAAAATAAGCCTATTTTGAAGCATCCGAAGAACCAATGATAGTAAACTTCATCCACAGTAATTAAGGGTAATCCCCACAACAGCAGACACACAGCGACTGTGCAGGAGTTAACAATCCTTTTTTGTTCTTCTTTTGTCATTTTTAATATTTATTTGATTCCATTTTTGTTCTATGCTTTCTTTTTAAAGAAATGCTGAGTGATAATAGCCATTCTGTTGTAGAAAAGAAGTAGTGTACTTAAATTCTGCCTCAGTCCTAAAACAAACTGCATTCCACATTGACTTTGCAATAAAAAGATTGGGTTTTACTTTCACTTGGACATGTGAACATTAATACTTCCCAGTCACTAATCCAAATATAATATAATTTTGTTCACTATTCAACAACAGACCTCTCGCTGAGTCTTGCTGCTTATGTCAGATTTGCAGATATATATCAACTCACTATATGGAGATCGCATGGCAAAAACTTAAAAACACATAAACAAATGGGTAGCTATAGCAATGGTTATCCTTTAAGGAGGAAGGTCCTCTCCAGCACAAGCCTCAGAATCATTATATTAATGCATGAAATGAGTTTTTATGTGACCATTGCCACATGGAACAAAATAAGGTTCCCCAGGGCTCATCTTACAAACTACTATAGTTCAATCTGATGAAATAAGATTCTGTATGACAAAAAAGCCTAAATCCAAATCTGCTGAGGATAGAACACCTCTACAGGTATAGAACACCTCTACATCTAACACTTGCCATACATAATTGTGTCATTCTGGGAAGCCTCTCATCACCTTGTATCTTCTACACTGCTAATTAATTGCACTTATTTACCTGTTAACCTATTTACTGAACTTTCCTTCTTCCTTTTTTTCTACACTCTCCTTTAACTTTTTCTAGAGACTTTTCCTTTTCCCAATTAAGTGATTCACAGAGAACATACCTATTCTTTCAAAATGCACATGCAGGTCTCCCCCCAGGTGTGTTTCTACCAATATTAAAAGGGTATTGTCAGAGCAATGAATTCTGCAAAAGTGTGTATTACTTTCATAATCGTGCATTCTTGATGCCTCAAGCCACAAAATCTTTAGCCTTTTCTTTTAAAACAGCAATGCAATAGACTTCCACTAGTGACCAAAAACCTGAATCTATTGTGGTTTACTGTCAATCCACCTTTTCAAGTGGGCAAAACAATGAAGAAAATCTCTGTATTAATTAATTTCAAAACCCCCTCTCTAATACTGTCAGTAGGAATTAAGGCATTATCAAGATGACAAAGCTTTCTTGCAAGTCACAAAGTTATTGCACATTTATCATAACTGGGAGTGTGATCATCATAAATTAAGGATCAGTAATCATAACTTTCTTTTTAATGAGTTTTGACTAATGCCAATTTCAAAAGCATTCTTCATGTACGTTCAATGGTTGACTGCATTCTTGGATACATGAGAAGAAAAATCAGAACTATGATTACAAGGAGGGAGAAAATTACATGAATATTTAGAACTGATCCTGAAACACAGGACCTGTTTCATATGGCTTATCAGAGGCTATCTTTTAACCCTGAACGTATTAAGTATCAGTTCTTCCTCTGGAGACTTGAATATCTAGGGTTAACAGCCTTCTCTTTTAAAAATTCATTGAGTTGCAAACAAAAATTGTGTTGCTTACAATGCATATGCATCGCAAAAAGCCAAGGGGAAAAAAAAAAAAAAAAAAAAAAAAAAAAAAAAAAACATTACCCCTACAGGATGCTTGGCAATTAACTCTGGCTATGTCAGCAATTTTTTGAAAAATTTCCTGAACATGAGGAAATCTCATCCTCACTGTATGAAAGACAAAGCTACTGCAGAGACTCTTCCATGCATTACAATGTGTGTATCTTACTTCTTAACCAAGCCGCTAATCACACAAATTATTGCAACTAATTACATCTGAAGGTCTAATTAATTCTTTCAGTACCACATCATTTAGTACGCATTCACAACACAGCACCTGTTTTGAAAATCCTTGCAGTTAATTTGTTTATAAACAAACACTATTTGCATAAAATGTTTAATGAATGGTTTAACAGTTAGTACAATACTCCAGCTTTGTCTTAGTAGATTTGAGGTCATCGAAGGCCACAATAAATTAATTTCAAACTATACAAATTAATTTAAATAGTATGTGTGAATTTCTCATTAATAAAGAAAACATATCTAACATGTTAATTAATATCTCTGTAACAGGCCAATTACTGTCTATACACATGCATCTTACAGTCAAACCCAAAAGATTTTATAGGGTTCTACTTTAATGGAGCAAAATATTCCAAATCAGGACACATGTCCAAGCCACAGCAACATTCAAAACTTACTTTCAGATGTCAGAGAACTTCTTTTTTAAGCACAACAAGAAATTAGCATACTTCAATATTTTTGGCAAGTATTTTAAAACCTATAGAAGATTGAGAGCTAGTATATTAATTCTGTATTGAACAAAGAAGAAAAATCAACTGTACTTCCTCTTTATTGCATTTTCCTTATGCTGGATGCTTCTTTCTTGCCTTATAAATGAATATCCTTATGTCATTTTATGTTCCCTAATAATCAGCATTCTGATTAGAGGATTACAGGTTTTGTTGCATAGGGATCTGACTCACAAATATTGCAATTCTCTACATACAATAATGTCTCAACTTGCTTCATGAAGAAACTAAGAATATTATTTCTTCTACCGAACATACTCTATATGAACTATCATTGATATACATTTATAGCCCCAAAGTTTGTTTCTGATTTGCAAGCATTTTCACAGTTGATAAGCACCTGCTGTAAATTTACATTCACTCATGAACTATTCTTATGATAGGAAGCTAAGAATTGTAAAATATATTTATATCCTTACCCTTGTGTCATGTTGTCCCTTAATGCATGTTTTGATGAATTCACATCATTGTACTACATAGCACTATGTACAGTATATGTTTCAATAGGGCAAATATAGAACAAGGGAACTAAAACCACTGTTCATTTTCTTTTGAATGTGAAATTTACTGTGAATGCAACCACATACTCACCTGAACAAAATCACTCAGTGACAGCAATAACCTGAATCAGCTTCCAAGAACAGTCGTAAGTGTGGATAATCTCAACTTTTTACAAGGCAATATGCTGTTTCTGAAAAGCCCTTTGCTTACAAGTTTCGAAATTAAAACTGGAGGAGTGACTAAGGATACCGTGGTGTGAGGAACATCTATGGATATATCACAAACTGAAAAAGCGAAGTCTCATACTAGGTTCTTGACCTAACCTTTGCTACTTTGGAATAATTCTAATTAATTTCATCATTAGTTTTTTCAAAACAAATTCTTTCACTTTTCTTACCGTTTAAAAATTTTCCTAACCTGCAGCTGTAACATACTTACGGTTTTAAAAATGTAACTGAGAGTCAGGATTTCTTCCAGCTTCTAAGAAATACTAAATACCCAGCATGCTGACACCAACACTGACTATTACTCACAGACCAAGCCATCTTAGCTAGACCAGTATTTAAAGTGATGTAAACCAGTGGTGTTAAAGGAGCAAGAATAAGTTATACCAAAGAGAATCTGGCCTATCTGATTAATGTTCTGCTAAGTGCTACTCAATCCTATCAATCCTCATGTCTCAGATTGTATATATAGCTTGGTTCAATTTAGCATGAGTTATTTTTAAGAATGACTTATCAAACGTGCCAAGCGTAAAATCAGTTTTGATACAAACTAATTTGGAAGGGAAAATCTGAAGCTTTTACTTTCCTTTTATACACTTATTTCCCCTTACAGTTATGATTCACAGAAGCATTTTAAAAGTCTTTTCATGAAAACAGATTTTATGAATTTCCTTTCAAAATTATCAAAACTCATTAACACTCGTTTCCTCCCCTTCTTTGCAAA
>NC_140136.1:21155532-21233032 GCF_964035555.1 Netta rufina
AAAGGGTTGTTACTGTGTGACACAAACAAGATAAAAAGGCAAGATCTTTTAAACACAAAACTGAATTCAGCAAGGCCACAAAACAAGGAACTGCTGCCTGGCTGAATGGGATTGGTGTTATAGAATTACCGAATGCAAAAATGAGCCCAAACATGCAAAGCTTTATAGAAGATGAACAGTGCACAATTAGTGGGTCCTCCCTCCTCAGCTTAGTGTGGCCCAGTGTAAAACTGCCATCATTGCCTAATTGTAGAGAACAGCATAAAGAAAACAAGCCCTCTGGAAGCTAATCATAAATAGAAAGAAAAACACTGAGTTTATTTAAGAGCAATTTCACAGTGCATACAAGTAGTTTCAAACATGAAGTGAAATCACACCAGTCTTGCTATTCCAGTTGCTCTCTCCAGGATGATACCGTTAAGTGGAAATGCAAACAGATGGGGCTTCAACTTTACACAGAAATCCTACTAAAAGCCTCCATGGAAAGGTGGCATAACCAATTAATAAAATTTATCATTTCATCATAGCACTATATCTACATATATATAATAAAAAAATGTTTAAAAACATAAATGGAATCATTCACTTGCAGTTCATACACATTGCAATGAAGTCTAAGTTGGGGGAAAAAAATGGCATATCTTTCCATTAACTATAAACAATGAAAATTACTATAGCCTACGACACTTAAAATTCTTATCAGAAAGTTACATGAGCATTGACTGCTCAAACATTAAGACAGAAAGCTCACAAAGACTTGAAAGTGAAAAATATCACATCAGAAAACATTAGTAAAATACATATTTATTCTCATGAACTAATGAGAATCCCTCAAACTTAGTAGAACCCAAACTATCTGTCACCCACAAGGAAAGAGCAGGAATCCCTCAGAATTTATGTTTATACATCTTCATTTTGAGAAGATTTTGTTGGCAACAAGTGGATTCTTAGCTCAGACAGAGATCTGTCAGCTTGTAAGTAGGAACTGGGAGATTCTTTGCTTGTCTGATTGAGGATAGAAGAAACTCTGGCCCCTCAATTTCACAAGGTTCAATGATTTAGCTAGCTATAACTTCACTTTTTTTAGTACAATGGGAATTCTTCAGAGGACTGGTATTATACTTTTATTGAATGTTACTGGATTTTAATTGCAGTGTTTTATAGGAAGGCCCTAGAAAGCCAGTAGCAAATGAAGTACTATAAAACAAGGCAATGTATTGCTAACTCAATAATATGAAGTTGTTCATTTATTCCAACTTTCAGATGCTAGAAAAGCAACATGAATTAGTTGTATCAACAATATTTTAGACTAGTGAAACATAGTAAATAATTTAAATCAACCTATAATAACCATATTCTTTCTTCATATCCTTTCAAAGTGCCTTTTGAGATTAGAATTCAAAAGATAACTATTATCAATGGAAAAATTGTGCAAGATACAGTAAGCATACAGAGTCTGCAGAAGGAAAATGCCTGTTTCCCAATAACAGTTTCTGCAATGAATGAAGAAACACAAATCTTTTCACTTTCCATAACTCACCTGCATAAATTTACTTTTTTTTTGCCTTAAGAGGTTGTTGTAATGTGTGTTAAAACACACAGTCCAATTCTAACTCCGTAATATCACAAAGAAATATCGTGTTAGTATAAAGTGTAAAACTATGAATGTTGTTAAATTCTTAGAACAGAAACAACAGTGCAGCACTGCTCAAAAGCACCACCCAAAGGTAGAAGAGATGTAAAGACATTTAGAGAATTGTGTTTTTGTTGTTGTTAATTTCAGCATAACCCAAACGTAAAAAATGACAGTGCTGCAAAACTTGACAGAGGCTTTTGATAGAAGTGACTGATTTCCACAGCTTCACCTGTAGTAAATTGATGATAGTACTGTCTAAACCATACATTACGATTTGGAACTTTACTCAAATGAACATTAGATTTATAAATTTGCTAGGCACATGTTGTAGATAATGTGGCAAACTACTATTCTCAATTGAAAATTCCTTTGACCTAATTTTATAAAAATCGCAAAAACTGGGGGAGATAATTTATTTCTAAAGCCTTCTAAAATTACTAAAGTTGTATTTTTGGAACAGTATACATGTAAGTGAAATACATTCATTGGATAAATTCAGTTATCAATTGCATTCATAATTTTTCTTTATTAGAATTATAAAGCTAAAGGATAAGATTTTTTCATATTACCAATGACATGTTGCTTCTTAGACAAATAACGTTTATCTTTCTGCTCATCATCCTCACACTATTTCTAAGGCTGAAATAAGGAACTATTTAGCATTTTAAAAAAATAAGCATAAACTTTGAGTATAAACCATGGGATGCTAATCATGAACTGCTAACTGGTAATATATTTTGATGAATAATCAAAATATAATAACAATATAATCAAAATAATAACAGCCTATTAGCCAAATACTTTAAATGAAAGGAATTTGATACGTTCTTGTTCAAAATAGTGCCCTACGCTAACATAAAGCAAATTAATGTATTATTCCTTTAACTTTTGCAAAAAGACTCTAGATATTAGAAAGCATAGCATTGCCATATATCTTCTGGATTTAAGTAGGTTAATTTGGTGGGAATGTTTTTTGCCTTTTATTACTGACATTCACTGCTCACAAAGCTGAGAAATTGTGAAGAAAGAGATGCACTGAAACACCAGCTCGCTGGAACACAGATTAAATATTAGAAATATTAGAAAAAGATAGCAGTTGGCACAGAATACAGATCTCTCAGTGGCAGTCAGGAACAAATATACCTTCAATACATTTTCCTTACTGGAGTTGCCTTTGTCTGCATAAGTGATTAGAACCAAAACCATGTGGAATAGTTACTTACTAATGCAAAAAGGAGGCAGTATAGTTTGCTCTGCGTGTTTCTCCTGTGAGTGTAAAAAATAACCTAATCTACAAAAAAAAATCCCTCATCAAAGAAGCAAGACACTAATTCTGTTCTTGTAAGTATGCCTCACTGTGATTTTTACCACCAACTGGATAATTTCTTCTTGTCCCTTATTCCTCTTCGTTGTGGAAACCAGGGAAATAACTATTTATTAGGATAGACATAACACTGAATACCAAAACTGAGTTTTCACACATGCGTCATAACATAAAATCACATTTCAGCCTGGAAAAGGTACTGAGTTATATTAAATCCAAAAACAATTCTCCAGCACGTTCCTTTCTATTTTAAGCTATAGTACATTTCTTTAAAGCAAATTTTCAGAGGGTTTTAAAAGAATTTTTGCAGTACTGTAAAGTACAACCCTGGTACTTTAGATTTTACAAACCCTATAAAATAGACTTCTATTTCATTCAAGGAACTTACTGTTTTTCAACGGAAAGCACCTCGTAAGTCAGGGCATCTCCAGCAGGCTCAGAGAAACGCTAAAGGCTGCAGCACACCATCTCTGCCAACACTGTGCACAGGCTCACAGGCAGGTAGGCAGTGGGGCTTACTGCATGGACACAAGAGCCCCTTAGCCTTTCTACTCGGTGGATGCCAACACCAGATTCAAAAAAGACCTTTAGCTGTGTAGTTGGGGAAGAAACTGAGGACACCTCCAAGCTCTTTTTGTCAAGAAAATTGCAGGTGATATGAGAGACCTTCATCTCCTGCAGGAAGACTTTCTCTCCCATGCCTGCAAATGCTGGGGAAGGAGGTGAGTAACTGGTCTTTACCTTCCAGAGAACGCTTGAATGCAATATGTTGCTGTCCTGGCCTTGTTACCTCTCTTCTTGATAGGTCAGGAAAATAGATTAAAATTTCCTTATGTTCCACAATAAGATGACACAATTTTAGGTCATACAAACTTTGTAGAACATGTGAATGTTATATACAGAAAAGGGTGCAGAGAGGCATACTGTATCTCCCCACATCTTCACAAGAATGAAAAGGCTCAGTAAAGGATATTTGGAGTCTGTGCTTTGCTACTTTATAAGGAATTAGAAATGGTTTTATTTCACTTTGAACTAACTGTATATAGCGATATATGATTTAACTTTCTCCCAGCACAGTATCCCATCTGTCTTAGGTGTTGAATATTGACGTCAAAAAATGTGATCAGGCTGGATACTGCTACCCAGCTATCTCTTGTTTTACAATGACACGATAAGAATACAACGTCCTGTCTAAAGACTAGAACTTTGTTATTTCAGGAGCAGAAAATGTTTTGTTCCTGGCATTGTCTTTCTTAGGAATATAACTGCTTTGTGTATTGTATTCAGTAATTCTCAACAAGCATCTCATAACTTTTCATATGTACCAGTAATTAGAATGAATATATAATGTGAACATACACAGGCACAAGGTTGGGATGGAACAAATCTGCCATCCTGTCTATTTTATCTTGGACTATGTTGGAGTAGTGTGAATTATGCTCACAGTCAACTGACACCCTTCATTACATAAGATATGTTCTTTTCCTAATTTGTTACAAACCTTGTGCAGTATGATCACTTTCTTGTAAGGTACTGTTAAGGAAATTCCCAGGAAATTCCCTAGGGTCCTACATCTGGGACAAGGCAACCGTGGCTATACGTACAGACTGGGCAACGAGATGCTGGAGAGCAGCCCCGCAGAGAGGGATCTGGAGGTTGTGGTTGACAGCAAGTTGAATATGAGCCAGCAGTGTGCCCTGGCAGCCAGGAGGGCCAACCGTATCCTGGGATGCATCAAGCACGGCATCGCTAGTTGGTCAAGGGAGGTGACTGTCCCACTCTACTCTGAGCTGGTGCGGCCTCACCTTGAGTACTGTGTGCAGTTCTGGGCACCACAGTACAAGAAGGACATTAAACTGTTGGAGAGTGTCCAGAGGAGGGCAACAAAGATGGTGAAGGGCCTAGAGGGGAAGATGTATGAGGAGTGGCTGAGGGCACTGGGCCTGTTCAGCCTGGAGAAGAGGAGGCTGACGGGTACCTCATCACAGTCTACAACTTCCTTGCGAGGGGGAGTGGGGAGGCAGGTGACCTGTTCTCTGTAAACACCAGCGTTAGGACCTGCGGGAATGGTGTTAAGCTGAGGCAGGGGAAGTTTAGGCTGGACATCAGGAAGAGGTTCTTCACCGAGAGGGTGGTTGCACACTGAAACAGGCTCCCCAGGGATGTAGTCACTGCACCAAGTCTGTCTGAATTTAAAAAGCAATTGGACTGTGCCCTTAGTCACATAGTCTAAAATTCTGGGTAGACCTGTGCAGTGCCAGGAGTTGGACTTGATGATCTTTATGGTCCCTTACAACTTGGGATATTCTATGATTCTATGATTCTGTTAAGGAAATTCCCAGTACAATGATCCTGTATAGTATGAATCAGTTTCAGACTTAAGAGAAACCAACTGCAAGCTCAGTAAATGAAGCTACCTGATATTTTCAGCAATCTTGCCCTTCCACGCATAATATGCATTTATATAAAGAAACCATTCATACGCAGATTTCAGTCAAACCTCAAGCACACTTGGAATTGTGATGAGTCACTTATACAGAAGTCAAATTCTCTGTTAGAATTGCCAAGTAGCCAAATTTCTCATTGAATTTCAAGGAGACATTCGCTTCAGTTCACTTCACTCATTTGCAATGTATCATTTGGAAAAATCTTTTTTGCCAGTATTAACAGAATTGTTCAGTATCAGACTACTTAAAATCTAAGTTCCACTGCAATAAATATGTTAAAAATGAGCTTCAATTTTTCTGTTTCTTATTCCTTTCATGTTTCTGAAATCAGCTCCTCTTACTTGTCCTTTCCCTTTCTGGCTGACTCTTTGTAATTCGTAAGCTTTTCATTAGAAGTAGGCCCAAACAGGAACCATGCATCCAACTTGATGATGCTGATTAAAACCTACTTTAATTCCAGACTTCCATGAGGAATGTTTTCAGTACTCCTATAGGATTTGACTAACAACTTCTGACAAACTCAAGATTCAGCAACTGGGAGTTCATTACACCAACACATGAGCGGAAGCAGGAACTGAATGTAATCCCCTTGTCTTTATCTCTGAAAGAAACACTCAGGCATGTCTAACAGAAATAATTGAGACAGGAGATCATAATACTAGAACATATGAGCAGATGAGTTAAAAAGATTATCTGTGCTCCCTCATGACTTCCTTTGTGATGGACCTTAAACAGTAGGGAGAACATACCGGAATCCTGTTTCTCAGTACAGGAGAAGTGTCTGATATGGCATCTCAGCCTTTACCTTTTCAAATACATCAGTGTTGGCACTTGACACTGGTACAGGTCTTATGGTGTTCAACTTGGGGATCAGTGATTATTGTTCAGGTCTCCTTTGAGTCATTTTTTAGATCTTAACAAGTTTGAGAAATAAGGCAGGAACATCCATGCTAATTACAGGTACATATGAAAGGTTATGAGATGCTTGGCAAGTATTACTTAATACACACAAAGCAGTTATATTTTGAGAAAGAAAATGCCAGGAACAAAACTTTTTCAACCCTTCAAGTAATGAAAATTTTTACTCTTTACTGTCTTGCAAGGACATCATATTCTTATCATGTCATTGTAAAACAAGATAGTAGGGTGGTAATATCCAGCCTGATCACATTTTTGTCATCAATATTCAACACCTAAGACAGATGGGACACTGAGCTGGCAGATCATGAGTCCACCACAGGTGAAGAAAGTAGGAAGTGAGAAGACAGGCTTGTGTTATCACATACCTTCAAGAAACCTGCAAGAATGCACATGGAAAGGAAGACCTCCAAAACATTCTTTAACAACAAAACTCCACTAAGGGGAAGTGTCTCGCAAGGCGTACTAAACACTATTCTGTCTTCCAGAGTGATGTTACCCATGGAAAATAATACAGGCCAAGAGGCCACATATTTTCTCTAAGGATCAAATAAGACATAAAAGTCTTAGTCACTGTCTACACTGATTGTTGGTGGGTTGTGTGTTCATGCAAATTTATTTTTTTTTTGGGGGGGGGGGGAGCTTTCTTTTGTTCTTTGTTTTGTTTGGGGTAGAGGAGAGTGTGCCTGTTTTCAAAAACAGGAAAAAAAAAGACTGATTTTGAATCATTTCCATATGTTAGTATCCTCACAAATTACTCCTATATGGTTTTATTTTCTGCCTCTCATCTTCCTTCATTTTCCCTTTGCATTCCACTGATCTGTTGGCTAGCTTCTACTCTTGTTCATACACCATTCTCAAAGACAAATTTTTAATAACCTGACATTGCTTCATGCAATCTAAAATAACCTCTGTGTGCATATAGACATGTTAGAGCTTCCCTGATAAACTAAGCAAGCTAAGCTTGTGCTTTAGTCATGATTTTCAAACAACCTTATTTATTTCAGTTTTTACCCCAGTTATTTTTCAATGTACATAAGCAAAACTGTACTACTCAAATGGTACTTAGCAACAGCATTAAGGTTAAGGTTAAATTAAGGTTATCCCTAATCCTACAGCTAAGGCTCACTTTCCACAATAGACTAGCAAGAACTAGATAGGCAAAATGTCCATAATAGATTTGCCAGTTCTTGTTGTTGAGGGAGGGTGGGGGGGGGGTTAATTTGCTTGGGGAAAAAAAGAGAAATGATGGTTTCCCAAGTTTCCAGCCAGACCTCCTCAACTCTACTCCAATGACTCTAGCAGTCCTATTGACCTTAGAACAGAATTCATCAACGTGGAATCTATCAAGAAAAGATACAATTAAATGATGACCAGGAGATTTCTCTCACCTCCTATTCAAGTGCTTTATCACTATTTCTTTTTTTTTTTTAAACACATTAGCAATAAAATATGCCACAGAACAAATTTTGCAAAATTATATGAATCCTTACTCATTTACACTGATCTTTAAAAAAAAAAGGAAAAAAAAAACATATTTGGCCACATGGTTTTTGCTCTTGAGTTCTGTAAACATGACAAAAATTAATACGAGGCCGAGAGTGTCTTCTTAGTAATTAAGTATTAAATCCCTTTTTTATAATTTAAAAATTGCGAAACCTAAAATCTTGTGAAATAGATAAAAATTGACGAGGCTACATAAACAAATTAATACCATAACAGAGCAATCTTTTGATCTTAAGGACTTTATATTACCACAATTTCACATGCTCACAGTATTTCCCTCTACTTATTGACTTTAAGTCACTTTAAGGGTATTCTTATGAGGACTTGATAGTGGCCACAAAGAGGATTACTGCTACCACATATACATTAGGAGGTAGCAACATATAGTCTCCAGTCATCTAAAGTCAGTCACCCACACTTACTGCCTTTGCTAAAATTGCTAGCGATAGGTATCCTGAAATAGATAACTTAACACATATCTACAACTCTTGTTTTACTGTTAAAAAAAATTACATACAATGTGGCATCAGAAAAAAAAAAAAGGTAAGCAAACAAACAAACAAAAAAAAAACACTTTAAGATCTGTCATTACTATAGTGTATATCAAAGGAATCAAGATTTCTAATTTTATTTAAAACTGTAACTTGCATAATCCATTGGATCTCCTTGAACTAAAAGCTACAGATCTGCCCTTTTCTCCTCTGTACTTTCAACATGATAGGTATTATTGCCCATAACTTTTTATTTAAAAGAATTGTGCAGCCAGGAAAATGAATGAATTTAATTATCAATGCAGTGTGAAAAAAATCATTAGAGCAAGCGCCTGGAACACTAAGTATTAAAAATAAACAAAGACTATTGAAAACAGTTTTTAAAAGTGTCATTCTTTCTCCAATTCTTAAAATGTAAATAATACAACACAGAAATGGGAAGAACCATACGTAAATATTTGTAGTTATTGGCCAAAAAAAAATGACCCTAAGAAAATGCTAAATGGCTGACTGGATCATTTAACTTTAAATCTATACTTCATGTGGCAATATGGAGAGGTCATTTGATTGCTATGCATAAAAAATTTAGAATTCTAATATGATCTAAAAGTTTCACCTTCGTAAGACAAAATTTTCACTATAAAATTCTCTTTAATGGTATTCATACATATCTGCCACCACAGTTTAGTAATACTGTACTGTTTAGTAATACTGACCTTTTTTTTTTTTCTCCCCAGTCGCAAGCAAAGTCTCCTAAATACTCAAGAGAATAATTTAGACCAATAGTTGTGGCTACTGAAAATTTATGTTATCAAAAAGAAGAAAGAACATTAAATATGCAGTGTTGTTGTGAAAACACAGGCCAAAATCCTAACTTCAGATATATGGGAGTAGTTTTTAACTGAAGTTTAAAAATGCATTTCCAGACTGAATTTTGCCTTGTTGATTAAATTTTAATTTACTGAAGTCCTGATTCAGAACTGCTTTTCAAAATACAGTTATTTACTTAATTATTTGGTTAAAAAAAATGTAAACCACTTCTACGAAATTTATTTAAAAAAAAAATGCTATTAGATAGCACAGCTACACATTCACTAGAAGAGCTGGTATTACTTGTGCCAGGAAGGAATTGCCCTAAGTGTAGCTGAATGAAGTAATACTGATGGGTTGGAAATAAACAGCCAGAGAAGATAACATGGAAGGGTAGTTAATATAAGAATGTATGAAAGGTCAAGCATAAGTCATCTTGAAACAAGCATCATTACAAAATCGGGATATTTCTGCTTATGCCTTAATAAAAATACTGATACAGCATAAAAAGAACAACTAAAATATCGTAAGAGTTTATGAAATAACTCACTGTATTAGGTTCATTAGTGGTTATTTAATACGGGGCTCCTTTTGTTTGGTGATGCCCTTCGTAATGAAGTCATACGACATTCTGTAATCTTTCCCAGCATTAGGCATTATTCTTCAAGACATTTCAGGCTATTTAGCTTTACTACTGGGAATACTCCCTACTGATTTCAAAGGGATTACTTGTAGAAGTGACTACAAGCAGAAGTATTTTCAGTATAGGAGTCTCAAATATCTTTTCCCACACTTTTTCCCTGGATTAATCAGAAGGGAATCCACAGTTTGAGACATTATGCTAGAGGGCTAAAAAGGTACAAAGAACCAAAATTTTAAGTGAACTATGCCATAATGCCAAGAAATCTTCCGAAGTGCAGCGCTAGAAACTTACCACAGATCTTTCTGGGGGAATAACAAGACAGTAAACAGGTTGGAAAGATAGATGTTAATAGAAAACAAATGTGAAACAGATTCACCCAGACTGTTTAGCAGTGAAACTACTGAAGGACTTAAATTGACAGTACTAATGATATTCATGCCAATCAAAACTTAGACATCTAATTTAGCAGACAGCACAGTTTTCCTTCACAGTCAAAGGAGGAAGTCTGGCTCCTCCAGAGCACAATTATGAGCTAAGTCAGTGTCTAGAACTTGGTCATGGGGTCACTGCAGAGAGATGTCTCTAGGGCCTTCCCCCCACCCCCCAGACTCTCTTAGGAACCCAGAAATGGCGATGTTCCAGCTGACAGGAGAAAGAAACCAGAAGTATCCTGCACAGCAACCTCTGCCCCGTCTACTCCCCACTGTTTTGTAGATGTGAAACTCACCTATGGAACACCTCTTCAGAACCTGGAGCACTCATTATGAGGCTACATGCCCAGTTCCTGCATAGATCAATCTGTTGTGGTTACCAGGAGTAACCTTCTTCCCTTTGCCACTTAGAAGTGACCATGCCTTCTACAGCAATAGAAAAATAAAACCTGGGGATATAAGGGAGATCTGTCCAAAGCATATTCACTGCCTGCTCACTGAAGCCATTACCTACAGACCTGAAGTATTTTCACATTGAATCATTTGGTGAGATCAGGCGCAAAATATTTTATTCCCACTCAGTTTCCGATTTTGAAGCTTTCAGGATTTATTGTAAATGCTAGAAAGAAAGACAAAAAAACAGATAGCTAAAGTCAGGGAGGGGGAGAAACGGGAGTCAGATTATATAGGTTCTTTTTGCATTCTTGTATGGGCTCACTGGGCAGACCTCAGCATGGGGCAACTTTTCAGGAGATGCATTCTGCCCACACTCTCTCCAGTCACCAGTCAACAATAAACAGCAATAACATAGCAACAATGCTACAAAACATTCTTGCACAGTATTTGAGATCCTTGGATGAAGGGCATTTATCAAAGGGTTTTTCTGATATTAACTGTGAGAAAATTAGTAGAATAAAGATCGTTATTTTTCTTGCTCACTTGCTGCAGTGATAGGAAAACAGATGCACTTTATGCCACAGTTTGAATCAGTAATGGAGCAGTGACAATAGACTAACATAAAAAATATTTTGGAGGAATATAATTTATTTTTCATAATTTTATACATAATGCTATAGAATCATAGCTCAATCTTCATATTTGCAAGTGAATAACCTCTATCTGAAAGTACAATTCATATGTGAGCTGAAAAGAAAATGTCTTTCTTTAGCATTCCCACTGTTAGACAAGCAGATGGCTAAATCTAAATGACCATGTGAAAGAAAGAAAAAAAAAAAAAAAAAAAGACCAACACAGATCAATATCCTCACCATGATTCCTACATTCCAGTAAGTACCAAACCATCAGGAGCAACGGCAGAGGGATCAGACAGCATCAAAATATCATTTTAGGAAAAAACAGTAAATAGCTAAAAACCAATCTGAAAACAAACAGCTAACATATTTAATAAAAAGAAAGTAAGTAAAAGGCATAACAGCTTACTCTTACAACTACAGTTATCTTGGATATAAGTAGGAAAATAAACCACCATAAACTTCAGTGTATCACACCCATATGCCACAGAGAGAAATATATCAAAAAGAAACATTTCTTTTGTTGCTGTTGTTGTTGTTGTTTTTCAAAGGGCAAAACCTACTCTTTTAGAAATACTATGGTGATGCCAAATAGACAAAGAAATGCCAGATACTAATTACATTAGTGCTTGCTCAACACTTGGGAAAACACACCCGGCCAGCAGGTTTCAAAAATTCAACAGCAAACTTGCAAGCTCTGAGCAGACCTCTCTGCTGGCCTCATCTGAATCCGCGGTCCTGCAACAAGTGGCTCCCTCAGCAGGTGGCATCAAGGAGTGGATCCATCGATTTGCTAAGATTTGTTGCTCTGAGGCACAGCCATTATGTGTGTGTGTGTCTTAAGGGATATAAACAGACTTGTGAAGCCATTGGCTCTGTCCTGACCTAAACTTTAACTCAACTGACAGAACAAACAAATTCTCAAAAGGCAAGGCAGCAGGTGATTCATACCTATGGATAACACCTCCTGCAGGAAGCAAGGTACACTCCTGCAGCAGATCTCTTCCAGGTACTTCAGCTGGTTTAGATACACTCACTCACTCTTCCTGTGCTCAGTCTAGCTTGTCAAAGCAGTATGAACACGAAGACAGAGAAGGTATCCTCCATCTCCAATAAATAGCAGAAACCTAAGAGATCTGTAAAAATATTTCTCCCCGCACAGTAACTACATCCACAATCACCTTTGAGAATTCAAAGTACGTAAAGTTCTGAGTGCAGACAAGTACCTGTAAAGTACAAGTACTTGTAAAGGCCAAGATCCCCTCATCTTCCCCAACCTTTCCTCCTGTAAGCTAAAGCGATGGAGCTCAACAACCAACCTCTCTCTGGAGCTAGTGGTGAGAACCAGAAATCTGGGATGTACGTGTATCTGCAACAGGCATCTGCTACACAGTTGGAACATAGATCTAATTCTAAAAAATTAAGCACATAAATCATCCCTCTCATGGAATTTCTTATCAATAAACTTCACCTGACAAAGCACATAGTTTAGAGAGCAAAATGAAAGATTAAAAGATTAATGCTATCAGATTATTCCATGTAGATATTCTAGGCCTGGACACATCACCTTGTCACTGTACAACACTGGGTAAGGAAATTTCAACAAGCAAGTCTTGTACTACAAAGATTTTTCTTCCCATATTACTTCAAGTGAAACACTGCCAAAAAGAGATGCAGGCTCCTTGAAAGGTTCCAAAGAGTTCCTCAAGACTACTGAATGTCTTATTAAAGGTTCAGTAATCACCTAGGTAATCAAAAGCAAGATATTAGAAAGCATCTTAGCCATCACTTGTGCAGATTCTAAATTTCTTGGGCAGAACATTGGATACATGAGCTTTGAAAACAGTAGTTCAAGAGCCAAGTCCCAAGACAATGCAAAAACACTATGCAGTTCTGATAGAACCTGTTGTACTTTGGCCAAAGTTCACATCTACAGCTTGTATGCATAACTAGATCACTAGAATAAGGATATCTGTTCTCTGGCATGGATACAAAGCCACTCTATTGCTTGAAATCCATGGACTTTGGAATATATCCTCAACGAACACTTTGTGTGACCACAAAGTCACAAATTCATAAAAATAATGGTTTTAAGAAAAAATATTTTGTATTTTTATGTTAATTTATTTGCCCATCTTCTACTATGATGTTATAACTTTATTAAATCTGCTGTTATATAACGGTCTATCTGAACCATCAATTTATATACTTCAGTCTGATCCAAGAACTGGTCTGTATAGTGAGATGTCACGAATTGGTCATTATACTGAGTATTTTTGCTTTGCGTTGCCTGTGGATGGAAGGGTGAGCTGACTGACAGTATTTGATTTTTCAGTTTTCAAAACTGAAGGACACTAGGAGTGTGAATTATATTGTTTCATAAAGAAGCAACAATAATTTTAAAAGCAGGTCACTAGTGTTCAGGTGTTCACTAGTCTTGATTTCAGTCGTTTAAACAAAGTTATTCTACTAAAACTAGAATTTCCTGCATGTATTTCCATATCTAAGCATACTTTATTCTTACAAAAAAAAAAAAAAAAAAACACCAACTCTCTATTAACAAAGCTAAGAAACAGAATTCCATCTTGAAGCCCAAATGCAAAAATATATACTCATTAGCCCACTGAGTGTTCCAATCATAGCTGAATATTTTACTTTCTAGAAGGACACATTTGGCCATTACTATCTTGGGATCATATCTAGCCATTTAGAACAAGGACAGTTTCTAAGACATGGTGAAAACACAGCAGACAGTATTACGAAACAAATACTTTAAAAAGCTCTTAGTATAAAACGTCCTATAAATCCCACACATTCTCATACAAACATCTGAAAATAGCCCTGGCTCAAGGCTCTTTAAATTTTTCTAACCCAATGTTTTATAACCCTGTAAATTTTGCCTTTTATTTTAGATATCAGATAAATACATTGTATTTTTACTGTTATTTGCATTTAAAAAAAAAAATGATCAAAAGTAGTTTATTAATACACCAAATGTAAAATTTGAACATTGCCCAAAAGCAACTGTAAGTTTAATTTTACCAATGTGCACATGGCATGTAGTGCAAATTAGGGTGTATTAACTTTATTTTATTTTATTTTATTTTTTTTTTAATTCAGAGATTACAAAGCTTTGGAGTTCAAGACACCCGTATTCATAGCCTTTGTGGCAGCCTTAACCTGAAATGAAGAGACATTAAGGGCCTCTGAAGCTGACCTAAGTAAACTAACTCAGTATGTCTGATAAGCATTAAAGGTGAACATTTGCTAGAAACAAAAATAAATAAATAAAAATCTCATGTTTCTAATTTTATACCAGCAGTTCATACAGTATGTATAATATTTAAACATGCTCTAATTCTTATGTGTCAAAACAATCATGTTCATTAATATTTCCATTGTGCCTGTACTACTTTTGGTATACGATTTTATAAGAAGCATTCCCTAGCTACTTCCCATTGAGGAAAGCAAGAGAAATGAGAATCAAAAATTACAACTATATCCAAATTACATATTGACACAATCAGTGCTTAACTAAACTTGTTTAGAGACCTGAAGAGGACCAAAAAAATAAATAAATCCAGGAACCTTGTAAAATACTGCTGATCTTGGAAATCATTTTCCACCAGGGAGAGAATCCATTTGCCCTAAGAGAACTTTTTTCTTTCTCTCCCTCTTGAAAACATATTCCTCACCCCATCACAGTCATGGCAAAATGCAGTTTCTAATGTTTCAATAAAGTAAAGAGAAATTTTGTAAGCTTTTTGTTCTCTTTAAAGAAATTTCTCTGTACTCCCCAGTTATGTTAAAACATGATATTCAGATAGAAAAGACAATACAGTAAATCTGAGAAAGGAAAAAAATGCAGAGCACTTTGATGAGTGTTAGCTATTTTCTAAGGAATTTATCGGGCTTGCTTAAAACTTTTATAAACTAGCTGACAATACTTCTCTTCAGACTGGCTGCCGTTATTTGAGAGGTCTTAAATATCATTCATCTCTATAACCTCATTGGCAGTAAGCATTAAAATTAGGGAACGATGGTTGAAGTAAAATTGGAGTAAAATCTATATCATTTCAGCTACACTTGTGAACGGTCATTAGAACAAACCCATCGATACAAGATGCAAGTGAAAAGAGTTACCGTAGTCAAGGACCAAAGGCACTTTAAATTGTTGGGCTGTATTTCTTGCATGCCCTGGGGAAAAGAAGTTAAATCAGTATGCAAAGTCCCTTGGCACTCCTAATGCAAAATCTCAGGAGCACTGGTATGAATTATTGAAACAATTGTTTTCAATGAAAAAGTGTTTTCATTTACATACTGGATAAGAGCATGGGGACAACACTATGCAATTGACTGCAAGTAGGAGAGCAAGAGATCTGAGAATTTTGGGGGGGAGCTTCTTTTTTTGGGAAGCTTCTACTCTGCTGGAAACATCTCTGCAGCCTAGAAAGAAACACACTCTGGAAAGCATACAAAACTTAGATAAACTCCATGAAAGCACTGGATATTTGGGGCTTTGTTTTTTCCCTCCCTGCTGTTTTTCCTCCCCCTGGGCTTCTAGTTGTTGGTTTTCAAAATCTGTGGAATAAAGCACCAACTACTTCCTGTCTTCAGCCCTTGACATTCAAATAGCTGAGCCAAAAACCTCAGAAGAATAGACAAAACATACAAACTTCTCAGTCCTGGCCTGACTCAGATTCCTAATGAAACTGACACAGGGGTGGCACAGGTTTATCTGATTCTCTGCCTCTCTACTGCATTCTTTGGTGGGAAGCCCTAGCAGCTGGTGTGTAAGGTACAGACTTCTGAGGCAGCTTAAGATGGAGGGTTACCAGGATGTTTTCTGTTTCTAGGAAGTTTTATACTCGCTCCTTCTTCCTAGGGGTTTTCAGTTGTTCTTTCTTTAATCTACAATGAAAATCATCTAGAGGGCTTTTTTTTTTCTTTTTTTTTTTTTTTCTATGTATAAAAAAAAAAAAAACAAAAAAAAAACAGAGGCACGACCTTCACTTGCGGGGGGTTGTTACACACATTCAGGCAGCTCTGATCATATTTCACTACCCTGGAAGTGATTGTGATGTCCAGAACACTGAATTATGTCACTAATTAAGGAATCGGGCAGGAGGTAGCTGATTATAAGGGAGAGAGAATCTGTACTTACACAAAAGTATTTTCATAATCAGTGATGATAGAAAGGGAAATAAAGAAAAATTACCTTGTGCTTAATACAAGTGTTCTGGTATATTGTTTTTAGATATTGCTCTCTATATAGAAAATGCTATTTAGCTTCAGTGGCCAGCTAAAAGCAAATCACAGGTTTTAATAACCTTGTTTTGTATGAAGAAAAAAGACACAGAAGGGTTTTGTTTTGAGTAGCAAACTTTCATAATTTTAATTTCTCTCAAAGAACATATGAGAAAAATGCATGATAAGTGCCATAATCCATTTAAATTCTCTTTTTTTTCATGTTGATTTTACCTGAAATGCAGTGTGCAGCATGCAGGAGCAAGAATACCATTTACTAGAGGATCAGAGATTAGCTCATTAATAGGTTCAAGCAACTGGCCATGCATCAGCATAACATTAGAGGCTAACTGATTTCCCTCCTCTATAAGCCACTTACACAACTGAGCATTTGCAAATCATCTCAAGATACATGTCAGAGAGAGAGAGATGACAGTGTTAAAGAAACACATTTTTCATTTATTCTATTAGTAATACACACTACTGAATATGTTATAGTGCAGATAATAAAAGAGACATATTTTTAAAGCAGTTTGGCAAGCCAGAACACACATTGCCTAGAATTTGTTTTTTTTTTCCTGTAAGACACTATTCAAGCAACATTTCACTGAACAACAACATAGGATTTGGTGAAATTATGGTTTTGCCAAATTCCCTGCATACTTGTATGTGGATTTTCAAACAGGTATTTGATTTTTTTTCTTAGCCATATAAAAAGAAAAGAACTATAACAACAACCACATAATAATAAAAACCTTAATTGATGTTAAGCAAAACAGCCAAAGATAGGCAAGTGAGTAAATTCCTGACTAGATCAGAGCCTTAAAATAAGGAAATTACAGAGGTTATGCAAACCAGTCACTGATGTGCCTTCTTAACCCAAATGCCAGAAGGGTCACTGTGTAATATGCACAGATGCCAGGTAGAATTTGTAAATGGTCACTAGGTATACCTCACAAGTGCACAAAACATTCATGATTTGAAATATAGAGAAGTGGTTAGGTTACAGATGTTTCCTGTCTCTCCCTGTATTTTTGCTTCAATTAAAGGCAAGATTACCCTAAGACCGCTGCAGCAATCTTTCATTCCCATATGAATGAAAATATCACTTGTCAGCCATCCTTCAGAAAACTGAATTGCAAAATGACCCTAAAAACAATACTGACTGGCCCTTTATCAGCTGCTCACAGAAAAAGAAGTCCATGAGTGTAGCCTTCAAGAGGTGAAAGTAGGCAACATCAAAAACCATCAGCAACAAGCGTCTGAAATTTTAAGTACTTGATTATTCTAGTAGCAAGAAACAAGCCAACAAAATTGGTACATTAACTGAGATAACAACCTGAGACGACACCAACACCACATCCCATAATGAGAGCGTAGAACAGCTCTGAATGTTAAATTTTAAACAAATCAATTCCAGCTGTTCTTACACCAAAAATAAACTGGTTAACTAGTGTATTTGTTAAGTCATAATCAATGGGTAGTTCTCGCAGTTTTCAAGGACTACACACACATTGCTACAGGACACCTAAATAATCTGTGAAAAAGGATTCATGGCAAGTCTAAATTTACATTTTCAAGGAAACTTTTACTAGGAAAATGTTAGAAATTTACATTTTCAAAATGAAAGTCCTAATTCTCTTTTACAGGCACTTCAAATTTGAAGTCTCATTCTGAGAAAAAGAGCATGCCACATTGCCAGATTATTAATATTGAATAATTTCTCAGCTGGGTTTCAACATGTTTTTTTTTTTTGAGGGGGGGGGGGGTCTTTTGCTTTAGTCCCCTTCAGAAACATCCATTCCACTATTTTTGTCTTTTCACTTGGAAGACATGGAGCTCTGGAGAGGTAGACTGCAGGAAAAGTCTTTGATATCTTTGTGCTATCACCTGCAGTGTGCATCAGCAGGGAGCGAGAGCACACAGCAGTGTGAAAGCCAGCTTGTAACTCTGAAAACCCACTGCCAAAACACCACAGCAAGAGAGAGAGAGACAGCAACTTGGCTCGAAGTGTGGCTCTAGCACTAATGTGGCAGAAATCCCAATGCTTAGCAGACCTGAGGTGGGGAAGATCTCAGCTGACAGGCTCCCCATGCAAGCTAGTCTCATTCACTCTCTATTCTTTTTTTTTTTTTTTTTCCTGTTTTTATGTTTACACTCTAAAGGTTACTCTCTAGCTATACTGCTCTATAAATGAGACAAAACTGCATTGAATCATTAAGCATCTTCATAGCTTTTATTTTCATTTAAGCTTATTTTCTCTTTTCATTACAAGACCATTTTGCCTCAGGAAATTTTCTTTTTCCATCTACATTCTCAAGCAACAAAGCCTATTTTTGCAAGGCTAAAAAGTAATATTCATCCATTTTTAAATACTGATTTATTGACTATAGAGTTGGGCTGTTTTTATTCCTTCTATCCCCCCACTACCACAAATATAACCTGAGCAGCTGCAGATGAATTAAAAAATAATTAAATTGTTTTTAGAAAGAAAGAATTGAGTAGGATAGTAAAAAGAACTTTATATTTCTCCCTTCAGTGTCACTAGTTATCAATATACAGCTGCTCTCTCATGTAAAAAAAAATGAAAAATTGAACTTAAAAAGTAACTGATGAAAGTTAAAAGTACACCCTGAAGAAATCTAATACTGAACACATATTTAAATCATTTTTCCATAGATATCCATAATAAAGCATTTTGATCATGTTTACTAATTTAGGAATAAGTGTGCACATTAACAAAAAAGAACTGTGATTGCTAGATTGCTAAATTCTACGTAGCAGAATATGCAGGCATTCTTTCACCAGTCAAGTACATGATTTTTCTTCACATTACAGCAAACTATTCATGGACTTCAGTGGGGATGATGATACACCTCTTGTGGTATTTATTCTTAATGAGATTACACTAATCAAGCTTAAATTACCACATAATACACGTTTATGCAGAATATTCTGCATGCATATACATGCAGAATTAGTGTGGATGTACACATATGCAGGCTGGTGAAAGTATTACTAATCCCAGGAATAATGAGCATGTATTAGAAAGCTCTTACCATTAAGAAAATTGGTATCAAGAATTCTGCAAACATGCCAGGAGATAAAAGTCAACACATTAGAGCGGTCTGTTTCAGGGACAAATAAAGTATGCTATTATCTCATATACTATGGAATGCACAGAACTACAAACAGAAGTGTTTCAATTCAATACAATATGAAATAATTCAAAATAAAATGAAAATTGTCTGAAAACAAACCATCAAAATTACACAGCAGAGTTGTTAATTATGATTATTTATGATCATTCAGAACTGGCATCATTATGATAGTTTTCCTTCCAAATTTCTCTAAGATGAAACACTCCACAGCAACTCAAAGATCTATAGGAATGACAGCAGCAGTTCACGGCTCTAAAAGGTGCCTTACCTAAGTCTGATGTTACTATTATTATAACCAAGAGAGCAAGGTTTAATTTATTCAAAAATTTAAAGTAGGCAATTGATGACGGACATCTCTAGGAGTATCATCAGGCTAGTAAACAAAATATTTGCAACCACTGAACAGTTCTCCACTGTGAGCAATCAGCAATCTACTGTTCTTAAAAAACAGCCATCACCAAAGTCATGAGAGTAATCCATTCAGCCCATTGCTATCTGCTACACTGAATATTTCATCAGAAATGACAAGACTTTTTCCTTCTCCCTCCCTCCCAACCCTGCTTTTTATATTTGCTCACTTGACAACTTGTCACTGCCACATCACTGCCACGCTGGCTGTCCTTGAAACCTGACCTCTGTAGCTTTTTGCGCCCAGTGGTCATGCCGTCCCTGTCTCACTCCAACCATTTCTGACAGGAGACATGCTGATCTCAACAGCAAGTCCTGGCACCTGGGACACACTGGGATTACACAGGTAAATCAGGATATTCCATGTTGTCTCCTAGCTAACAACAGAAGGAAAAATATGACATCTTGAACAACAGATCCTACATTCGCATATTCAAAAGATTCATCATGCTTTTACAAGAAGATGGGCAAGATTGTTTCTCCTTGCTCTGAGAGGGCAAATCATATATACAAATAAAAAAAAAAAAAAAAGGAGAGGATACTTTGTTTTGATTTTAATTTTGGCAGAATTAAAGTGTCTGTTGTTGAGGAAGCTGTTAGATAAAATAACTGATTAAAAATAAAGAAGGTGAAAAGAAGGACTCGTTCATCAGTCTAAAACAATTTCTATTATGTCTTTTATTAGAAGCATCTGAGTTTATTTAGCTCTCTTGTGAACCATGTGTGCCTAATAACAGGTACAATTTGATTCCACAACAGTACAACCTACTTAAAAGAAGGTGTATTTGTAAAGAAAGGAAAGGTTTCCCTGTAAAATGGCATGTTTTTAAGTTTTTTTGAAATGTCTGTGTAGAGAAGAACGTGAAGTATTTTGACTGAAATAAACGCTTTCATGGAAAACAGTGAACCCTGGAGATTATGCCGATTCTTGAAGAACTTCATACTGTTTTAAGCAGGTGACAGTAATGTCATCGCCTGAGCTTTTTGCCTTCCACACTTGCACAACAAAAAAAAGTTTTAAATTGGACAGAAAAGCTCAGAACCACCCATGCAGACAACACCTTAGCAGAGGCTACAATTAACGTGCATCAAAAGCAGGTTATTGTTACCTTAAGGCCGATACTGCCTTTCACTATGAAAAAGCAGCAGTCACACTATGCCTAAACTGAAAACAAACAAACAAACAAACAAACGGTTGGCATTTAATATATTTTCCTTGCAAGTATTTTAAACATCTTACACCACTACCTATGTCACAACCAAACCAGACCAGGCAACTTGGATATTCCCTACACATTAGCACCGTTAATTGTTCCACAGGATATCATACAGAGCATATGAAATGATGAGTAATTTTTTCTTTTTCTTTTTTTTTTTAATAAGAAGATACTTGTAAGGACAGCATTTAAATACATTTTTCTGTACATTTTCAGTGATCCATTTCTCAGTTATCTTTTGCCATTCATAAATACCTCTAGAAAGACCCTGGATTTCTTTAAATCATTTGTTCCTAAAATAATTCATGCCTAAGAACATGACATCATGTTTGGTGATGTCTCAAAGGCTAATAGTAGCTAGCGAACCACATTTTAGATTCAATATTCTTTAAAAAATAAAAATAATATAAAAAAATCCAAAATAAATGTACTAACACGCACGTGCTTTTTCAAAAATATGTGTTATATTAATTATGACAGATCAAAATCATGGACTTCTGTTTGAATAAGAATCTTAATGTACATGGGCTACACAGCATTCCCTCTCTATGTCTCACACTAACAATTACTATGTATTCATAAGTTTAACAGCCTATTCAAATTAAAATATCCAACATTAGCTCCTCTGTGAGTTGTATGCATTCAAGAGGGAATAGACCCTTTAGACACTGTTCACTGAAGAAAAGAAATAGGAAAAGAAAAAAAAAATACAGAAAGTATTTCATTCTGTCTTTTTATCTGTATATGCTTCAGGCAACTGAAAGTAAACTACACCCATTTTCACTTGTCACAGATCAACTACCTGGACACACAATCTTTTGCAAACATCACTTGTTTTAGTTAACCACTTCTCTATAGTTATAATCAAACAAACTTCAAAAAAAGATCATTCCTTCCTATGCAGATGTAGAAAATAGTCTTTTTTTTTTTTTTTTTGGAAAAATTAATGCAACCATGAGCTTGAGTAGGAAAATTTATCACATCAACCACAAGTTCACAAGCTCAGGTGAGAACGAACATCCACGTATTTCAAGCTACAAACCAGAGCACGCAAGTACACAGTTGCTCCACAACCCCAAGTCTGCATTCAGGGATGAGAACCAATAGAAGTCCCAAGCAAGTTCTTCCATGCAGTGAGTGTAACTTTCAGCCTCTGATCTTTCATGGAAGAAAATTTTGATTTTAAGACAATTCCATTGTTTTTTTCACTGCTTAATTAAAGGTGGCAACAGTTTGTAAGGTGGTTTATGAGTCCAAGAGAAATTTTAATTGTTGATGTTTGAGGTTATGAAACTGGAGAAGATGACATAACTGTGTTTATTTGTTGTTGTTTTCCTGTGAATGACACCCTGTCTAATTCTGACAAAGGAATCCCCTCCTTTACAGAGAGCTAATACAATTCAGGAGCAAAATTATATTAGCATACTGCATGCTGCTCTCAGTGAGCATGTTTTTAGTGATGAACTTTGTGAACTAGAGAGAGTTCACAGCAGGTAAGAACGTTCTAAAAGGGTCCAGGCATACCTTGGGCTGAGAAATGCTTTTTGAAAAGAGTTAACACCTAATGCAATCTGCTCCAGTGGAGAACTAAAAGAAAAACATGAAAACCTGTATTCTTTCAAAGCACATTTATCTGACCACTGATCAGGATAGCTTTAACAATCTTGCTTTAACTGCATCCTCTTGACTGTGAATTGGTAGTGAATTCACAGAGCAACAAAATTCTTGCAGAATTTTACCCCTTCTGCAAATACCCCAAGATGCAACTGAATAATCGGTGCAATGTAACTGATCAGCAACACTTAAGACAGTTGTGCTTGAAAACATATGTAACCAAGTAGCAGCAATGATGGCACTTTTCTTTCAGAGTAATTTATGACATTTGTCACTTCTGTTATTGAAGCCCATCTGTCTATCAGTGTGCTTCCTGAGCAAATGCAACTGAATGCTTTCATCACAGTGTATCATGTTCTGCAGCATGCCTGGGAAAGCACTACTGTCCCAGGCTCAGAGGTTTCCTCAAGTGCAACTTTCTCATTGCACTACTGGTGAATTTTTCCATTGGGCTTCTGTGCAGTCCAAAAGCACATTCTTTCTCTACAGATTTAAGAAAACATCCATGTTCTTTTAAAGTTCTTATGCTTGCATATAAAGTAGAATCTCCAGCCACTCACGTTCATGTGTTATGTGGATAAGGATGCAAACTCTAAACTTCTCTGTCCGGCACAGAGAGCATTTGTTACCACTTGACTCTACAAATTACAGGAGCAGAGACATGTATAATATCGTGTAAATAAAACCTAAGGAAGCTAAAGGCTCTAAAGAAAAAAAAAATAAATAAATCACCTTCCACTTCTAGGAACACACATTGTTAAAAATTGTATTTCCAAAAGTCATATTCCAAAAAAGCTAGCATAAATTATGCTCCAAAATATGATAACAAAAAGGATGTGGTTAAAATCAAAGTCTTCAAAATAGCCCAGCCTCTGCCAAAACAGCTGTGATAGATTTTTATTCTGCAGTAACAGGACCACAGATTTAAAATAAATAAATAAATAAATAAATATCAACCTATATCTACCTATTTTTAACTGATCTAGCTGTCACGAAGTCAGCTGTAACACTGACCCAGGTCATTAGCCAAGAAAGAAGTGTCATTCATTAGAGCTAAAAATCCAAATGAGTATCATTAGGCTTCATAGCTTCAGATCCTTCTTACACTTCAGGAATATGTAACAACATTAAATTTAAAGGAAAAGGGAGTCCAAATTTTTCCAAACAGATTATATTTTCTAAATGTAGGAAGAATAATCACCAAGAGCTCTTAGCGAATGTGTGTCAGGAGTTGATGATAAGATTCTCAAAGCAGGATTCATGAATATATCTGGGACTTGGCTTGCAGCACTCTCCGCTCTGTGTTTCTGTTTCCATAACAAACTTACATTTCTTCAGCTTTAATTAATGTTTGACATATTGAGTGCTGATTCCAGATCATAACCTTTCCATACCTTTACAAATGTTCGTTTCTTTTGCAGCAGATCATAAAGTTCAAGGGCATAAGTAGATGTACTGTGATTCAGCCATATGATTCATGTGAATTCTGCTTTGCTTAACAGAGTCAGGAAGCCCTCCCTTCCCCAGGAGAAAAAGAGTTCAATTCATAAAATACTAATAGCTTCATTATGCATTCTCAGAGGCTGAGCTATGCTGGGGAGTGGAGAACGGCAGAGCTGGCTCTGGAGAAAAATGGTCACATGTTTACAAGTCCAGCTTCAGTAACACTATGATGTCAGAGTAACAACTTCCATTTGGAGCAAGTGTGCGACTTTTTGCTTTCCTACATTTCAACTGAACATTTAACATAGGTGCACTACTACACAGACACTAAGCTGCATGCATGAAGTCTTTAAAAAACAATAGAGATTTGGACTGATGCATTCATCTCAACTTTAAAACCCACTGCTCTGGAGGTCCCAACAATAGCAGACTTTGTAGACAAGTCTTAATAGCCATGTTGAAGCAGAAGTATCTGCAGAAGGAGAATCTAACCAAACTGCTGACCTTTGCTTGGTGGTGCTATGGCAGTATAGCTACAGAAAGTCCAGCTACAAAACCTAAACCACCTCTCAGTGAAGATGCCAATTGAACGGTTTAGGTAGTGCTGCTTATCCAGTCCTTTTCTACTTTACCCTCTGATTCATATTTCCTCACTACCTACTTACATGTTTCTGTGCAGAAATCATATATTAGTTAATATATATTACAGTTCCACATTTCAAAATTTCTGCGTACATGATTTTGTATAAAGATGATATCCTCACAAAATGCTGGCCACTAGCCTAAGGCAAACCAGTTGAATCAGGTTCAGTTTAAGATTGAAATACCAAAACTTAGATCTCTCCATGTTCACTAGGTTTCTCCACAAATGCAAAGATCGAGCAAATGAAGCCTAAGAGCTAATGAGTTCATCAGGAATATGATACGTGCTGTAGGTTGAGCCACATCACCACATTCATTCCATTGACAGTACTGATTGCACTTCTATTAAAATAGGCTTAGACAATAACATGTAGACACCAGTATTTATGAATTCATATTCAAAGATGAACCTGAAACTCAAGTCCAAGACTATCTCCAGAGAGCTAAAGAGAAGGCATAATTCATTAGCAGAACTGGTAAAAGAACATGGGAGGAAAAAGAAAAAAAAGAAAAAAAAATTCAGACAGAAGACTTGAATTTCAGAATTCATTCTTATAAATCATAAGTGCCTTAATTTACTAAATTAGCAGAATCCAACCAAGAACCCAAAAGAACAAACTGTTACAACATACAACAAAAGAAAACAGTATGACAAAGTCACTGTGATGCTGAGAATGCCTTTCTACAAATACCCTTTTTCTCTCAATGAGTTTTACAGAACAGTTACTTTTAGTCTGGTGCACGTGCATAGATTGACTTAGCAGTGAAGATATACAATCCAGATGCCAAACATCCTGCCGCTCTGCCTTAGTGATGGCACTTCTCATGATACCCCCCATGGTTTGCCTCTGCCATTCCTCTTCAGGTTTGCATCTGTTTTCCCCCAGGAAAAAAAGGAAAGCTTTTGGTGTTCAAACACCCTTCTCGGAGCTTACAGTTTATGGTTCTCCTTGCAGCCATTTCCATGAGCATGCCAAATGGATGCACCTTTCCTGCAGGTGGCAGCTTGAGCCCTTGTTGCAATACCTATCCATGGGATATGATCTAGCTGCCTTGCCCTGGGGCCCAGTAAACACTGGAAAACAGCTCCCAGGGAAGGAGCTGGAGGGAAAGCTCAGAGTGACAGATTTTAAATGCACTGAACAATCGTTCACATGCTGTATCCATGTCTTTGCAGGTGGTTATGAACATTGTGAGAGGAGGAAAAGATTCTCAGCAACTCTGCTTCTATAAACTAGAACCAGACTTCTCTGAAAAGGAATTCTCAGAATCTGTTGAGCTTGAAAAATATATTTTTGGACACAATCCAAAGTACACCTAAGTCAATGGAAAGACTGTACATAAAGAGAAACCAATTATTGTCCAGGAAAATCTATTTTCAAAGTGGAAATGTTTCCACAAAGGAGGACTAAGAGACCCCCAACTTCTTTCATCCACTTCAAACATACTGATGAGAGAAAGTAGGAAGACACTATTTACCACCAGGAGGTAGGGGCACTGTTCAGACTCATGCTTAAGGTCACATCCCACCAATGTTGTCAATACTTATTTTAGTTTATTTATACCCTCGTAGTCAAAGTTTATTCCACATGTTTAACAAGCAAAGTATCAGCCTAGAAGGAAGAAATTTCATTTTAGATTATTATTTCTATATAAAATTTTTACAATGCACTAAATGCAAAGAATCTTAAAAAAAAATGCATGCAGCAATTTATTGTACGTCTGTACCCATGAGTGAATTATTATTTTTAATAGATGAACAATCATGACAGGGTGTTAATAATACTAAATTTAATTTGTCTATTTTAACTCATAACCACCTTTTATTGGAACCTATTAAAAATCTATGTCAATCCATGTAAATGGCTGCATTAAAAGCACATATGCACAATGCAACTCAGAATATTCAAACTCTAAACTATGTGCACATATGTCTGTATGCTTATTCTCACTATTCTGCACCAAGTGTAAAATTAACTAGAAGATACATCTGCACTGACTTTAATCTATTTCATTTTATGCTGATCAGTTGCTAAGAATAGTCCACCATACAGATTTATCACATTAATAGTTCTGAAATTACTCATTATAATTAAGTATATTGTTCTTAAACTCTTTAGAGATTATTGAAATACTTTTGCTGCTGCTTAAAGGAAATAAATACTGAGGGAAGTTCTTCAGAAGAAAAACTTTTCTACTAATGATCTTTTATTTCTTCTAAGCTTTCCTGTCCTTCCCTTTGTCTTGCCTTGAATTGACGTTATGCTATGTTTTAGAAGCTTAACACAACAAAAAATAAATAAAAAATTCCACAACCTTCATAAATTTTTGAACAGTGACTTACAGTGTGTCAAGTTACCAGTGATCTTTGAGCAATTCTTGTTTGCATGTGTAGCAATCCCAAACGTCACACGATGTACTTCTGTACCTCAGATTGCCATGTCACAAGCGCTGCAAGTATATAGGATTTCTACAAAGGTTTGCCAAGTGTTGTGGAGGAACTCAAGAGTGTGTGGTCCCACAGGACAAAACATACAAAAGAAACATATATTTTCATGGTTTATCATCAAACACATGAGGGAGGCCTGACTGAACCAAGAAAACCTTTTAGAAACTGTAAAATCCAACAGTACTAGATCTCAGCATGGAGTGCACTCCCCTGCCTCCCTTTGCTGCCCCTTTTTTTTTTTTTTTTTTTTTTTTTTTAGTAGTGAACAGCACTGGCTTGACATCCCATTGGGCTGGTGCGTCATGTCCCTTTTTGTCAGCCTGTCACATCACACAGTGTAATGTGGCATTTCTGTGTAACGGACTGAGACACGTCATGCCAATGACATGTCAAGCTTGTGCATTTCAAAAAGACACAGTTCAATGAAAAACATGGTTTTCTAACTGCCCTGGAGGTTTTAAACCTTAGGAAAAATAAAAAAAAAGCCTTTCTTCTCCAGTGATTTTGCCACTGAAAAGCACATGTTTTCTGGTGTTACCCATGTGTAGAAGCAGGTAGCTGCTATCTGAATATTTGGACATCTTTATTAACTGAATTTTAAAATGCTGATCTAGTTGGATAATTAGGAAAGGTCCAGAGCACACTTGTACTCACTGAGCCGATACTTCTGTTTATTTCCAGTACAGTACATACACAGTGATAAAACTTATGCCATTTAATGATAAGCCACATCTAAATATCCAATTTCCACAACACTCAATATAATTTCATCCCTAATACTTGTTATGTATATATATATGCCCTTGGTGACTATAACAGTATATTATGCCTCTGCTTGGAGAGCAGACAGTAGGCAGGGCACTGAGAGTTTTAGCCTTGCCTACCCTCTTTGCCGGTTCTAGATTTAAAAACAAAAAAATATACAGAATCTATCAGCAACATTAAGCACCTTACATTTTTTTTCAAAGCCTGCTTTGTCAACAGTTTTAAAAATACTTAAAACTGCAAAATGAGTCAGCTAAGAACATCTTTCTCCCCTCCGTAGTGCTATTACTTATTCTTCATAATTCCTAAATGCTTAAGGAAAACGTCTTTTTACTGTGTCCCAAAATGCATTTATTTTGCTAACATCTATTTTGGACCTTATTCATAACATGAAGCAATTAAGAGCTTAATATAAAAACTATCATGTTAACTTCTCACTAAAGCAAACGTGCTTTTAAAGGAAGTTTTAAAACCAGCTACTTTGCTGATTTTAAAAGCAGTAACGCTTACTCAAATGGACTGCTTTCAAATCATATAGATGTCACATAAACCCACCACTGTAAACTGAATGAAGAAACGGAAGCCACTAATACTTCTTGTAGAAAACCAGCAAAATGTGCTCCTGTGCAGATATCCATGTTATCTTAGATTTAGTGTGCACCAAAGTCATATTGTGGGTAAGTTAGTATCATTTTGAGGTTGAAGACCACAAAGAGTAATTTGATGAAATATAAATATGCAAGTACAGATGCATAATCTCTACTCAGCACTAGTACTGCACTTCACCTGCACAGCCAGCAGTGTTTGCAGCTTGCACATCTGCAGACAGCTTGACATAATAACAGAGAAATCAAGATACCTCGTTTTTCCTCAGCACAACTTTTTCCATTGCCTCTAAATGGAAAATATATATGATTATCAAAATTCATTTATACATAAATTACTTTGTCTACATCAAAAACCAGGTCCATAAGGAAATGTGTATTTCCTTCAAGAAAATCCAAACCCTAAAAAATGGTGCAACTTCTGCAGTATTATCCTGTCTTATTCTTCCACTCTAGCTTTAACTATTTTACTGCCATCAGCAATGAACCCATTTACACACCTAGTGTTCAAAGATACTGTACAGAGATGGAAGCCTTAGCTTACATGTGTGCAAAAGATTTGAGCTGATAGGTCTTCACTGTAGTTTTAGAAGACTAGAGACAACAAAATCTACACATACCTATACATCAGCTAGCTCTGTTACCTGTATGCCAGGACTGGTTTACAAAACATTAAAATATTTCATCTGCTCTGCTGGGGGTGGGGGAACACTACCTTTATGATTAAAAAAAAAAAAAAAAGATTGTCAGCTATTTCCTCTGGATAACTGGTTAGTTACAGGCTAATACTAACTCTCAGACAATACCAGTTTTATTCCAGAATCCACAACTGTTCTCAGCAGAACTTACTTAAAAATTAGATTTGTTACACAGCTTCCATAGCTTTGCAAATCTTAAAGGTAAGACACAAAGATCTCGGCCTTTGGAATAGCTATTTTACAAAGAAACTTTTTTTTCCTTTTCTTTCTTTTTTTTTTTTTTTTTTTCTAACAGTGAGACTGGTTGAAAATGCAGAAACAAGATAGATAATAAAAATAAAAGCACAGCGCTTTTCATTTTAAAGCAGCTTTATATGATAAAGTACTTTTCTGTTAATAACAAAAACATTATAGAGGTTCATAATTATATTCAGTCACAATGCCATTAGCACAATACAGTGCTAATAATGGTGAGCTAGGAGCTGCATTCCCTTCTCGGTGGTACATATGTGACACACTTCAGAAGAGATCAGTAGCAGCTGATTGGCACCTGGCCTGGGATTCCCTTCCCACAATGCAGCTCCCCCTTTCTGCAGAACTCTTACTCAAAACAGAGGCTTTCCCTTCTCCCATCAGCCAGCCTCTGTGTATCAAGAGCCACAGAGGATTCCCTTCTTGGAGCTCCCATTTGTCTCCCCCATCAGGAAGATGGAAGTAACAAGCAATCCTCATTTTGTCTCAGCTAGCACCCAGTTCCTTCTCCTTCCCTTCCATGAGCTTTTAATAGGCAATTTCTGTATTTACCATTCTCTTCTCAGTTTCACAGATGCCATTTAACACTTAATAAGTACCTTATTCTCTTTTGAAAACTGCCTTAATAATATTAGCACCAGTTTGGTTGCAGCTTCTTTATAGCACAAAAGCTGGTACATCTCTTTTGATTCTCTTACCTGGCTTCATCCCTAAGACCAGTTTCCTAAACAACTTCAATCTCAAGGAGACCTCAGCCTCTGTTCAAGTGTCATGTCATTTCCAAGCCACAGACATTCTTGTACAAGCCTCAGCCCAATTTAATTCTTATACTGTTGTTAATAAAATCTGCAGACTTTCTTTGGTCATAAACTACTTGATAGAGGCTTTTTTTTTTTTTTTTTGCCTTTGGTGTTGAGATGGATATAGTTATTTTAGTATGATAGAAGCACAAATACAAATCTAAAACAGAAAATCCTCAATCTTGTTCCTGAAGCTGAGAAACCATTAACCTTTCCTCCTCTCCTCCCCCAAATGCCAATTTGTATATAAAAACAACCTGCAGGACTTAGACCTTGGGTGGCAGTTTTAAGTCTAAAATCAATTTTTGAGTTATAAACCCTCTGAAAGTAGGGGGCTTATAATGGAACCACTGACAGACCCTTAACTATAGCTGCGCTAGCAGGCACCACTATAATATATGAATAAAACTAAATTACATCACTTGTCATCATTAAGAAAAATTTTCATTTCAGTTCTTCATTTGAAAAGCACTGTAGTTAATGAATGATTACTGAGCCATGACACCTAAATGACTAAAATACAGGAATTATACTGAGGTCAACTCAAGTATTTTTTAAACCATGAAATTAAGGGATCTATTCGCTTTGGTATAGGATACCAGTCCTGGTTATTATGTTCCCTTGCAACACTGACTTTGAGCATAAGGGAATGGTATGTATTTCTATATTGGAGATTAAGGTCCCATGCAAATTTAAGAGCTGAACTGATTGCTGATTGCCCAAGAGTGAGGAAGCATGGGATTCTTTCCTATGTTCATACATGTTTCCTTCAAGCACCTGTTTTCTTTATGCTCTTCTACACGTAACTAACTTGAAAACAAATAATATTTTATGGCAATAGAAGGCAGAAATCTTGTTCTTGAAAAAACATATTTAATTATTCAACAGAAAGTCCAGTAACTTAAATTTAGTAACCCACATTTAAGTATACCAGAACTTTTCAGCTAAGGCACTTAAAAAGACTTTAAGGTGAGCTGGGAGTACTGTACTATCGTGCAATGCTTTGACAATGCCCTTACCATATCCTCTATATTTTGATCTTATATTAAGAATGGGAAAGCCTTACCTTCCACGTCTTCAGACTTTTGAAAGAAAATACAAAGAACCAACTGTAAATAAAATAAAATAAAATAAAATAAAATAAAATAAAATAAAATAAAATAAAATTGTTTGCATATGCATTATTTCCTTAAATTGAAGCCATTTTATATTTCCTTTTAACTAGGAAAATTGAGAGACACACTCATGAAAGACAAAATAATTTCAATTGCTCAGATAATATAAAGAAATTAAAAGGAGCACAGTAAAGATATGAAACAGAAAAAGGAGGCAAATTTTATCACTGCCATCCAAAGATTCCAACTCTGTGATAGTGCACTTACTCTGCTCATGTTCTCACTGCACTGAGTCTGAGCACTGCTGATCATGAAGATTAATCTAACGCCTGAAAAAATGCCAAAATCAAGAAAAAAAGCATGCAGGGTCTATGATTAGAACACACATCAGAGATTCTAGCTTTATGGATATATAAAGTAGTATCATGCTACTTAGTGTCACCATCCTTACATACTTGCATTTTAAATGAGCTTACATCGGGTTAGTAAAGATGACTAAGTAACTTCAGGATCTCAAAAGATTACAGCACAAGCATTACTAATTATTTTAACCTTAAAAAAAAAAAAATCACACTGAAACACACTTGCACTTATTCAATTGTTTTCATATCAAATTTCATATACACACATTTTCCAGTGCATACTCCCCAAATGCTACTTTAAGTGTATGTTGCTTCCCAGTCTGCAAAACTGTTACTACTTTTTGGAGACAAAAGTAGAAGTAGTAGTGAAGGTTACCAAACTGAAAACATTGAATGTAAACTGCATGTTAATTGTCATCTAGCTGGTTCACTTGTATTGGTCATGCAGCTAGTGACAGTCATAGATGCTGATGGAGTCCGACCTATTTGAAGACGGTGGCATTTTGGAAAAAAAGAAACAAAAAACCACAAAGGCATAGAAGCTATCTCTGCAGTCTGTGGAGAAAGAAAAGGAGAGAGAGGGGCTTCTGACAGCTCAAGCAGAGGAGGAAAATTAGAAAGGAAAGCCAGTACCACTACCATATGTGCTCATAGCTCGTCAGGACAGCTGGCAAGAAACATTGCTCTTCTCTTACTTCCAGGGCTTTGATACATTTCTTTATATGGCTATCAATAATACTGAATGATTAATGCTAATGATTTATGTTAATTTCATTATAAGCTTTATTTGTTGCCCGATGTTGAATTAAGCCTGTCAAATCATCGTTTTCTACATTGTTATCGATTCTTAAAATGCAAAGCTAAACATAACATCTGATCATTAATATGTTAATGCACCTGTTTCATATATAAACAGGAAAGCAAGAAAATGGCTATTTAAAGTTGATTCTGAGAACAGTAGTTCAGGGATCCTGTATGTACTTACTCCCAGTTACTTAAATACTTACAGGAAAAGAAAGGCAAAACAAAGATTGTTTTCTGATATCAGGTTGCATAACACTAGTCCTTAAACAGTAAATACTACATTACACACCCTTCAGTGAGCAAGCAAGCTCTCTGCTGAGACACCCGTTTTCCACCATTCTACATTAAGCTACCTCTGACTGTTCAAAACAAGTGGAAATATGACAAGAAGATGCACAGGATAGTATTTAACTATGCTAACCAGAAATACCTCCTCCAGCTCAGACCAACTTTCCTTTCATGTTTCTCTCCATTTTATGGAGAATAATTGTCAGTCTGTAACTTCTTATTCTCAGATTGGGTTTCTTGTTATCACCACCTTGGGTTGAAAGAAGGAAAAGGGAAGTTGTTGCTGTTCCAGAAATTCTAAGCCTATTCCCTGGCTTTCTTAAAATCCATTTCTGTTAATGCAGCTCATTTGAACCTAGAAAACCTAGAACCTAGAAAAAGATCCAGACAGAGACCCATACCAGATTACTTTCAAGCTGCAAAGCCACAACTGGACACCTTCCCACCCTGTAGGATGGTGAGGATCCCTATATATAGGGACCCACCAGCTGTTGTTGACAGAGGACAGAAATGCTTCCAAATCCAAAAAAAAAAAAAAAAAAAAAAAAAAAAAGAGAGAAAAAGAGACAGCAATATCAGCAATATTCACAAAAGGCTAAGAAACTCCTGGCACAGGAGGACCTGTCCCATGTGGCAAGAGGTACAGGAACAGGGTTTATGTATCCATCACCATACAGTCAGCATGTAATGTCTTAATTGAACCCCTAAGAAACCTTGAGAGGGCAGCAACCTTTAAGCAAACGCTGTCCTTTTTCTCACCGCATGCAATCAACTAAGTCACAAAACAGGGAGAGCAATGTCATTTTCCTGTTCACTTATAAGGGTGTAAATATATTGGCCTCTTAATCTAGCAATGAGGAATTGGCAAGTCTTTTTACTTGTAAGTTTGCTTACAAATTTCCTTTTAAATTTAAAATTATAGTTTTTCTTATAACTGTACTCAAAAATCCACCCATAAATAACTTTGAAATAAAAACAAATATATTAAATACTTATAGTAGCTACAACTGTTTCTTCGAATTCAGTTTACAGAGCACACTGCCACATGCCTTTCACAAAGGGATTTATTTGGCCCTTTGAGGCTGGAAAGAGAAGATTTTGACTACTTCTACTATCCAAATGACAAAATGCCCTCTTTTTTTCTTTTTTTTTTTTTTTTTCCTGAAGTGCATACAAAGTGCAAGACTTTAAGACTTCAGAATAATTTGAACATATATTATAAGCAAAAAGCATTTGAGAGAAAAGATGTGTGGTATCTTTTGCAAGTAATTCAGAATTTTGACTTATGTGCTACAAATTGAAATCTGAGCTCATGTAAAGTTAAAAACTCTTGCCTAAAGTTTCATTAGCCTTTCATTCTTCTCTGGATATTCTTGGTACAGCATATCTTCCATTAAATTCCCCATCGTTACCTCTTTTTTTGGAAGAGGGTAAGTTTTGGCGGAAGATGGAAGTGAACCCTCTGAGGGTTCTGTTTGATCCACCACAAAGAGAGACTGAGATAAAAGAATATAACTAGGATAACTACAATTTTATGAGACCCGAATGCTGTCAACTAAAAAGCCATGAAATGCAAATTATGTACATTGTATTCAAAAGACGTAATTACAACTTGAAAAATAATATATATAAACTATATTGAACAACTTGAAGTTCCTATTTTTCTCCCTTGGAATCTATTACTTGCAGATTTAAAAATACAATATATAGGTTTTGTACCAAAAAGGAAATATTCTATTTGCTGTTCCTGCTTTTTATGATAGAACTATAGTTCTACCAGTTGGTCTGGGCTATACAGCTAACAAATGTCAAAACATATGGACCAAACCATTTATCAAATAATCTACTCCTTGAATAGATAGGCACTATCAGCAATCTGGTATTGATCTTTACAGGCTACTGCTATTGTTCATCTGAGCATCCAGAATGCCAGCAAGAATTAATGAAAGAAACAAAACAATGCATACTAAGCACACAGCACACACTTTCTTTTTTTTTTTTTTCTTTTCTTTTTTTTATGAAGTTTGATAAAATTTATGTAGTTATCAGAAATACATTGCTATAAACAAAGTATGCAGACAGGATGGGAGACATGATGGAAAAATCACTTCCCAAACATTAACTTCTGCAGACTTCCGGTATATTTACTTCTAGATCTCAACTACAAGTAGGTTACACTAATCTAGCATGATAAATTCTTTGCAGTGTGTTACACTGGCATTCACTATAGCTGAGACTAAGATGGCACTTTCATTAAAAGCTCCATTTCAGGACATGTTTAATGTCTTGGACATTTCAAATTACATCTGGCTGAATCTTGGCATACAGCTTGTCAGTCCAGATGCACGGTTTTTGTTTGCTTGTTTTTTTACAGAAAATTGTATAAATTGGTTGCGACATTCATGAGTTCCATTGTGATTAAAAATATTAAATGTTAGTATTTGGGAAAGAGCTTTTTTTTTTAAAAAAAAAAAAAAAAAAGGAAAACACACATTTAATTGCTCCTTTTTCATATTTGTCTGTGCACTTTCTCCTGTATTGCCTTATGAAATGTCCACAAGTTCACCACATTACTCCTTCAAATTTCTCTATTTAATGTAAAGTATTTTGATTTCAATGACTAAGAGTTGAGATCATCAACCCACTATGCAAAAGTTTAAACATATGTGTTACAACCACTCTGCGTTCAGTGGCTCCTGTACAAGTAGCACAGTAGAGGAGATGTGATGGGAAAGCAAAGAAGCTATAACCAGATTTATAGCTAACAATTATATTTAGCAGATCTCCTTCTTAGCTAGCACAATGAAATACAACCACCCAAAGTAAATACAATATGCAAGAAATCCAGTCTTTTCTGCAGGGTTCAGAAAATAAGGTCCAGATCCCAAACCTCAGTTCTCCTCACTGCCTCCTGTCTTTCCACAGATATTTCTGAGGTACCCATCACGGTTACTTTACTACAAAGAAATATGAGGGAGGAGTACAAAGGAGCCACTGAGAAGCAAGAGGAGCAGCAAAGCAAACAAGCCTGGACTCAAAATCATTGTTCCGAACATTGTCAATACCACTTCCAGACTGGATGATGCTCTTTTCTAAGGTTCTGCTCAAGCAAGTAAGATCGTAACAGCACTGATCTTGTTGACATTTTATGTTGAAGAATCTGTCACACTTTTATTGTATACAAGCATTCCTCACCATGAGCTTCTAAGCTTGACAACCTCAATTCCACAATGCAGACATAAGTTCAGGAAATAGCTAGGTGTTCAGAAGAACTCTCCAATGTACAAGAAGTTAATATGAAGTCTAAAGGAATAAAACAAGATCTGATATTTCTATTCACATGGCCACTAACAATATTCTGAATATTACACATTTCTGAAACGCTTCCTATTAACTGACTACATCAGGAGACTCATGAGTTGCAAGTTTTGCCCAAGTTTTGTTTAAAGATATTACTAATTTTCAGTTATTAGTATTAAATTTAAGTATGTCAACATTTCCGTTATAAACCCTATTCTCAAGGGTTTATAAAATTATTGGAAAAAACAATTATTCTGAGGTAGCACTCAATACTTACAGGTAAATTTTCAAAGTGCAGCGTGCAGTTTTAGCTCCTGATCTCTGAACAAAGTCAATAAGAAGCTGCAAAGAGGCACCAATGCTTTGAAATTTTACTTCAAAGTCTCACTCCAGGAACAAATTCTGTCACACAAACAAAACAAAACAAAAAAAATCAATTTGACCTCTTTAAATCTGAAAAATTCATGCACTGTAACTACTTTTTAATAAAGATTTTCAGTGTTACCTAAATCTGCCCATATCATAAGCAACAGCTTTGGGGAAAAAAGAAGACGGAGTAGAGAGTATGTACGGTATCTGTAAAAGTAGACCTGTTGTTGCTTTAACCAAAAGCAAAACCAGCATAAATACTTACAAACATGTTTCCAGCCTGCTGTACATACAAAAATAAATAAATAAATAAATAAGCGCATTTGTTCATGTATCAACATGACTGTAGTAAACTGTACTGATTAAATGCAACATCAATAATCAAGAAAGATGACCCTTCTCTATTACCAAGAACCAGGTAAATGACTAAATGACTCAAAACCAGTAAAATTATATACTGAAAGATCTGAAGGGGACTACATTGAATATAAAGATGACTGGTGATGTGGCATTGAAGGAAAAACGTAATTTTTCATTGATGTAAGGCAGCAGAGCTAGAAAGAACACAAACACAACAGTAGATCGATTAACCGTATGACAAGAAACAGTGTTCATATCCACTTACTAAACTGTTTTTGAATCTTTAGTACCAACATGCAGAATGATCCTTACATTATGTTGCCAAGGAAAACCTAAAATGCATTTATTTCATAATGTAGCTTTCTGCCATTATCATAATAGAGCCATCACAGTTGTTGCAAACACTGTATGGCCTCAAACACCTAAGTCCAACTGTTAAATTGGACATTTTTTAAGAGGAGGACATTTTAAGCCTCCCTAGAGATTTGTGTTGCCTGGCAAACTGCCAGCAGGAACCATCTATTACTACAAAGCCTTGCCTACATGTGGGGGAGGAGGAAATGATCTCAGCTAACAAAGGGGACATATTTGGAACAATGACCAAAGAACGTCTGCTTCAAAGCCATAAAAGTTAACACTGTACACTGACATAGCCTTGGGTGGGATTTAGGCTGAATTGATGAGGCTTAGGGAGCTCATGTTCATTCATGGCAAGTGTTTTTTTCTCTTCCCTGATATCAAATTACATTTTAAACTTAGTTTTTATGCTGAAGCCCATCCCACCTGCTCCCAACACTTAAACTTTGTGCACAGAGAGGCCAAGATTGCATTGCAAAAGGGAAATATAAGATAGTACAGCAACTGAGACTCAAATAAAAGCTCTATAAAATATTCCCTTCTTTCTTTAAATAGGAAGACTGCAATTGACAGTTGTTGCTGCTGTTGTTTTGTTATTTAATTATGGCCTTACTTATCAAACACTGCAACAAGTCAGGGACAGATGGACACTTTCTCCTTTGCTTTAGGGTGAAAATCAACAATAACATCCGTACAACCTATACTGTAACATCCATGTTTAAGTCTTTATTTTAATATTTCATTAATAACATTGTGTGATATTTTAGTCACGTAGCCACTGTATTGATACTATCTTGTCAATTCCCCACTAACTCAAAAGAGCTCAGAATGACTAATCAAGAGTTAAATCTATTATATATCCATTTAATTTAAAGTATCATTAATTTCATGAGGATTTGTTTATGTATCGAATCAAACTAAGAAGCACAGACACCTTTGTTTTGCTTGTCTCTTCATATCAAAAGAGCTTTTAGACAATCAAAAATATTTGTGGTGGATTAAAATATGGCACTTGCATTGATCAATGTTCCAGCTTTTCAGCATGTGTTGAAGTTTTACTCTTGGCTGTAGATGAGAAAATCCTGACAATAAATTCTCATCTGCATTAGCAATAAAAGTCTTGCTTTTAATTTCACATAAACAGTATTTGCACCAATATGCTGTCTGCACTGAATTTGCATAACCAATATTACAATATTTCTTAGCATTATTTGCATGAATAATTAAATGTGAAAGGTGTGCCTTGGCACATTACATTATCATATGCAGCTCACAAATAACTATATTAATGTTAACTGGTCAACAGTGCAGCATCTTGACATTTACTAGGGGAAGAAGTAAATCAGTTACCAGTTGCATTAATAACAGTATCTTGAAAAAGCAAAAGCAAGAGTGAGGAATAGGCTTTATTTTGTTAAGGCATGAATATTGCTTTAGAATTTCATTGAAGTTGTTTTCCTTACTGTCAACATCTCAGTCCCAAGGGATGGCGGTTTGATACACGCGTTACAGATTCTTCTGCAACCTCGTAGCCTGATTAAATAAAGAGACTTTTTCATTTGTGTCTGCACAAGTTTTGTGTCACCTCTCACTAGTTGCCTCCCTATAGCTCAGCTGTATGCTCTGGATCAGAACTTCCTTCTCTATCAGTGTGATCCCAAGAGGAGCAGAGACACCCTCACAGGCCTTAGAGCTACAGAGCCCCATACCTACTAAGACAGCAGTATCTTATTGGCTGCTAACATATATATGCTCAAAAGCAGTGCATAAAAATTACACACACATTCCCTTGGTGTCCATACACAGTACCTATCTGGGAAAACACTAATATAATTGTTTCAAAAATAGTACCAGTGTCATAGGACATACATTTAGAACTTGGTGTATATCATTTTAGATTAATGTGACTGGTTATGACAACATCTAAAGCACAACTCTCATTTGTAAAACTACATAGTACAATTATATAAATATGCTTGATATTAACTTGGGGTAAGGGACAAAGATGGCATGGTGTGGCTAAGTGCCTACTAAAGTAGACTTGGCAGTTTACTGTAGGAAAATATAAGCATCACTCTGATATTATACATTCAACCTTAGGAATGGAATGCAAACATTAATCCTAAACTCCTAAAGAGGGAGCAGCTGCTTTCAAGAGCACTGAGCTGGGAAAAAAAATAAAAAAAAAAAAAAAAAAAAAAGGAAAAGGATAAAAAACATATACTCCACAATCTGCCTAGCTCAGATTACTTATCTGCATACTTTTATTATACTAATAACAGCAATAGGGGATAGACTTAGATGTGTTGACAATTGAAAAACAAAGAGTACTGGGTACAGAGCTATAGAGGGAAGAAAAAAAAAAAAAAGAAAAAAGAGTAAGACTGCTTTGTGTACATGATTTACTAACAGACAAAACTGGAATGAGACTTTTACAGTCTCATTACAGTCTCATTACAGCCTCATGGAGCTCTTCAGGACTAGATAAGTCCTGAAGAGCTCCACCAGGAGCTCTGTCATGCTGCACACCTTATCACTACATTTTGCCATTCTTGTGAAAACTTCTCCACTTACTTTTCTTCATAAATCTCTCCAAGTCATGGTAAACTTTAGTGTGGTAGTACCTGAACAGCTTTGGTACTGATTTCTGCATTCTGAAGCCAGAGCCAATGCTTCTGTGTTTTTTCTGGGACTGCTAGAAATCAGTATTATTCATCTCCATATGCTGTACTGCCACATGGATCTTTCACAAAACCAACTGTACATGATGTAAATACAAAACATAATTTTTTACATGTGTTCAGGTGGTGCAGAGACACATCGAGAGGTTCACGTGGGGATCACGTTTAGTTTTTTTCTTAGTTTTCAACTAAGCACTATGACTACACCCCCTTGAATCCTACACATCCTAAAATGTCCTCACAAAAATTCTTACTTAGGTTCATCACTAACAGATGTGTGCTTCCAGGTATATGTATTCAAAACAACAGAAAGTAAAATGTTTTAAATATTTACATTTTAATTGAAATATCGTATTTCTTTGACCACCTTACCTTTACTTGTCACAGTCAAGAGAAAAAAAAAAAAACCACACTAGCAAAACTTTTCAGTGTATATCCTGAAGGTATATCCTGAGGTTTTACACTTCTCTGCTGTCAGGGGGTCCTTCTTCGTCTTTTAATCCTCCTTTATTCACAAAGACACTTAAAGAAGGGCAGCTGGCACATTGTACAACACTTCAGGCTGCATCAGCAAGTACCCATCATTGTCACCTACTGTGTTTTCTGTCTGATATTTTTTTTTTTTAATTTAAGAAGTTACTGTAGATTTAGGTAATTAGAGAGTACTGCGCTGGTGTGATGAATAATCACCACACAATTTGTGTTATACCGAAAAAGTGAAGTCTCTTTCCTCCTTGCTTCTTAGGCTTTACAGAACAGCTGATGTGCTGCTTTTTATTCCAGATTTTACACTTGCAACGTCCTGGATCTAACTAATTTTATTCATATTTTTAATGTACCATTGGTAAACAGTACAAGTTCTTTTCTAAAAAAAAAAAAAAAAAAAGTGAAAAAGTGAAAAACATGCAAGTGCTTATTTAAGAGAATTCTCAGTTTGAGACAACTTTGTTTTTGGAAAGTCTTCCACCTGTACTAATACAAATGCACACAAGATGTGCATTCTAAACTGACACACCCTGGTTCTGTAGAAAGTTTACACTGTTGATGGACACAGTCATTTCTTTCAACGTCTGACTGAAAAATAACAGAAGCACGAAAGAATCACATGCTTCAAAGGTTGAGTACCTGCTTCTGTGGGTTTTGAATCTGAGCACTCCCAATCCACTATGACATCCCACTGGACCTGCTGCAGAATTTGGGCACATACTCTTCGCAGACAGCAAAGGCTTTTTTCCTTTTAGGGAAAAAAACATCGCTTGCCGAGGCGATCGGCTCCAGGGCAGACGCGTTCTGCAGCTGAGCGGGGGATCGAGACAAGCAGGGCTTTTTTTTCGGCATCGAGGCCACTCGAGGCAGCCGAGAGAGCCACCAGGGCCCGGCAACCCTCGCAAGGGAGGCTGACGAGGCATAGGCGGAGCCGGCAGCGCCCCTTCCCCGGCCGTTCAAAAGCGGCCCCTGGGAAGCGGGAGCGACAAGGGCGGGCAAGCAGGGCGTGGTGCGGCAGTTCGCGCAGGCAGGGCCGCTCTCTCGCGGCGGTCTCTCCCTTTGGTACTGCTAGCCTGCTTGCGAGAAACCTGGAAATGGTATCAACCAGGCAGAAAAACATGGCTTCTGCATCTCTTGCAGCCTCTCCAGCCACCGTCACCGATGTGGCTACTCAGACGGAGGGCTTGGGGAAACACAACGCCATCCAGATCTTGGGCTGCAGGGTGTGCCCGAGTCTTCTGTTCATATCCAACGGTAGCAGCAAGGGGTATGCCCGTGGGAGGCGTGCCCAGGTTGAAGAGCTACTCAAGTAGTGGAGATTAAGGAGGAGGTGAGCAGGCTCAGGAGCATCAGGAAGTCAGAGAAGGAAATTGACTGGTGGAAGTGTACTCTACCCTCTCTGAGACAGACTCAGGAGCCTGCCGCAGCACAGGTGCCTCCTGCTGCACAGAAGACAAAAGTCCCCTCATCCCACCAGGCAGTAAGAGGGGACCTAGGCCACAGGGAGGAATGGAGGCAGGTTCCTGTTAGGGGTGGTAGGCAAGCCCTGTCCCTGCCCACCTCACCTTCCCATCTACCCTTATGTAACAGGTACGAGGCTCTAGAACACCATAGTCAGAACAGCGAAGTAGACGAAAGCACGTCTCATTTGGAGAGAGTGCCTAAGGCAAGGCAACCTACCCCCACATTGCTACATCATCTGTCAAGAAAGACAGAAGGGTTATTGTCATGGGGGTCTCCCTTTTGAAAGGGACAGAGGGCCTGATGTGCCGACCGGACCCAACCTATGGGGAAGTCTGTTGTCTCTCCAGGGCTCGGGTGAGAGACTTAGCTAAGAAAGTCAAGCACCTGGTACGGCCCATGGACTACTACCCGCTACTGGTCTTTCAGGCTGGTAATGACAAGGTAGCAACAAGAAGTCTGAGAGCGATCAAAAGGGACTTTAGGGCTTTGGGATGACTACTTAAAGGATGTGCTACTTAAAGCACAAGTTGTGTTTGCCTCTGTCCTTCCGATAGGGGGGAATCGATACTGACAATTGGGCTCACCACATTAGCACGTGACTTTGGGACTGGTGCAACCGACAGAACTTCAGGTTTTTCGATCATGGGAAGGTCTACGTGACGCCAGGCCTGCTGTCACTGGGCAGAATGCTCCTCTCTCAGAGATGGGTAAGGCTTTTGGCTCAGGAGTTGGCAGGACCGATAGATAGGGCTTTAAACTAGAGTTGAAGAGGGAAGGGAACAAAATCAGGCACACCAGTGATGAGCTAAGGGCTGGTGTGCTAGAATCAGAGGGACTATGTGCCAGAGAGGTCCTTTGGTCAGCTCCACCAGGTGCTGTGTGTAGGGAGGCGCATTTGAAGTGCTTCTACACAAACGCACGCAGTATGAGGAATAAAATGGACGAGCTAGAAGTCTTGGCCCAATCCCACAGCTACAACATCATCGGCATACGCAAAACCTGGTGGGATGAGTACTGTGGCTGGTGTGCTGCAATAGATGGTTACAGGCTCTTCAGGAGGGACAGGCAGGGTAGGCAAGGTGGCGATGTATGTGAAATATGGGCTGGACTGCATGGAACTTCAAGTTGGGGATGGCAAAGTTGAGAGCCTCTAGGTAAGGATTAAAGGATGAACAAATAAAGAGGATGTTGTGGGAATCTATTACAGACCACCTAGCCAGGATGACAACGCCAATGAATTATTCTTTGCAGAACTAAGAGATGCCTCGAGGTCAACTCCTCTTGTCCTTATGGAAGATTTCTACTTGCCAGATGTCAACTGGGATCACCACACGGCTGACACGAGCAAGTCCAGGAGGTTCATAAAGCACCTAGATGATAGCACCTGCACCAAGAAGTTAAGGGAGCCAACTAGGAAAGGTGCCCTCCTTGATCTGTTGCTGGAGAACAGAAAGGGTCTTGTGGGAGACATGCCAATTGGCATACGTCTTGGTCACAGTGACCATGAAGTGGTTGAGTTTAGAATTTATGGTGACAGAAGGAAAACAGCCACCATAACTTCAGCCCTGGATATGGGGAAAGCAGACTTCAGGCTGCTCAGGGAACGAGTCAGCAAGGTCCCCTGGGAAGCTGCTTTTGAAGGCATTGGCATCCATCAGTGCTGGTCAATCTTTAAACACTGCCTCCTAAAAGCACAAGATAAGGTGATTCCAAAATATTGGAAGTCAGGCAGGTGGGACAGAAGGCTGGCCTGGCTGACCAGGGATTTTCTGCTGGAGTTTAGATGGAAAAAGAAAGTGTATGGCTGCTGGAAGGAGGGTCAGGCGATGAGGAAGGAATACAGGGATGCTGTTCGTGTTTGTAGGGAGAAAATTCATGGGGCCAAAGCCCAATTAGAGTTGAAGCTGGCCATGTCTGTGGGAGACAATAAAGGTTTCTTTAGATATGTTAACAGAAAAAGGAGAACCAAAGAAAACATAGGTCCAATACTTGACGGGGAAGGTCTCACAGACAATGATATAGGCAAAGCAGAGATGTTTAATACCTTCTTTACCTCTGTCTTCAACGCTGATGATGGGCTTCAGGACCCTGGGTGCCCTGAGCAGGAGGACCATGGCGGTGGGAAAGACAAACTCCCAACCAACCCTGAATGCGTGTGGGATTTGCTGCTCCATCTGGATCCATATAAGTCCATGGGTCCGGATGGGATCCATCCCAGGGTGCTTAAAGAGCTGGCTGATGTCATCGTGGGACCTCTCTCAATTATTTTTCAACAATCTTGGGAATCTGGAGAGGTCCCAGTAGACTAGAAGCTGACAAATGTGCCAATTTTCAAGAAGGGTAAGAAAGAATACCCTAGCAATTACAGGCCTATCAGTCTCATGTCAGTGCCTGGTAAAATTATGGAGAAGATGATTCTTGAAGTTACTGAGGCACACCTGGGGGAGAATGCAGTCATTGGTCCCAGCTAACGTGGGTTCATGAGGGGTAGATCATGCCTAACAAATCTGATTTCCTTTTATGATAAGATCACCCATCTAGTTAACCAAAGGAAACCAGCTGATGTGATGTTTTAGGACTTCAGTAAGGCTTTTGAGACAGTTTCCCATAGTATCCTACTGGACAAATGTCCAGCATTCAACTTAACAAAAACGTCATACGATGGGTGAGCAATTGGCTGACAGGCAGGGCTCAAAGGGTTGTGGTTAATGGGGCCACATTTGGCTGGCGGAAGGTTACTAATGAGGTCCCTCAAGGCTTTTTCATAAAAGAAGGGAAGCAGAGTCCTTGCTAACAAAATACATGCATTAATTCTTTATCTGTAGGGTAGAAATGTGATTATATGGCCCTATAATTACAAAAAGAAGCTTTTTTTTTTTTTAATTTTAGTAAGGAGAAAGGCCTTTTCAGAAACAAATTGTGAATTCCAGATTTTTTTTTGTAATTACAAAGACATAACGAAGCATACAATTCTGGTTTTGGTTGTTGGGTTTGAGGATGGGGGTAGAGGCAGTATGTTTTGTTGTTGTCCTTTTCTTGAACCAAGAAAATTCACAGCGTCATTTGTTGAATCACAGGATACACGAGCCTAGACATGCAATAGGTCACAATAGGTCAAGTATTATTTTTATGTACAACTTGAACACTGTCCCTGCAGTAGCTCTGAATGACATGTGAAATAGTCCAGTAATGACTGTTATCACTTAATCTGGCATTCTTATATGAGATTCCCTTCAAAGCCTTTCCATGTGTTCTAATAGTCTAAAATATCTTCAAAATACTTTATTACTACTACAATAAGCAATTTCAGAACAAGAGAAAATTTTACTTTTAAGTTTGTATCAACTGATATACTGAAATAAATTTCAGAGTGCTAGAAAAGAGAAAAATCAGTAAATAATTAATCTTCCATAAAGAAAGAGATGAAAGGCAAGGCATTTAAATTTTACAACCTGGAGACTTACAGCTAGCAGAATTTACAAGACTAAAACAACATAGAGCAAGTTTTAGTTGGCCTTTTTTTTTTTTTTAAGTACTTATTTATTTCAATGTACACACTTAGAAAATCTTTAAAGAAAATAAGAATTAAAAATTCCAGTCTTCTCCTGCCTCTCGGTTCATGTCAAATTCCACTAATAGAGGGAAAGTTGAATGTACTGTTCTTATATACCTGACCTCCAACTACATTTACTGCAGAACTTCTTGCAGAAATACAACTGATCGAAAGCTCTGATACCACTGATGCTATGGTCTCTTAGGCTCTTCCAATATTATTCATTTTTAAAGCACTCAGTCAAACATGATAACATATATCCCCCATTATTATTAAGTTCACTTACTCAGAGGAGTTATTCCCTATCCCCCCTACTGTCAGGCAGAGGGCACTTCTATCAAAGTGAAGAGCAATGCAGTCTACAGGTTCTCAGTGTACTGTTGCAAGGACAGAAACAGTAAGAAAACAGTCAAGTTTACTTCACCTTCTTTTGAAGGCAGCATGAATTATAGCTATAGGCCATAAGCTTAAAACAATTGATACATGATTAGGTGAAAGAGGAGAAGATGTATTTTGCTGCATTTCTGAAGTGAATCTGGTTTTTAAATTCTTTATACTTCAGTTCATATCAGAGCATCCTGACTGGTTCCAAACCCATAGTTGCCCTTGCTCCAGTGCAGCAGACTTCACAAACATGCTAGGTGGAGCCTTTGCACCATGCAAGTTCCTAAAAGATTTAAATTAATTATCTTCAGGTGAAATTTTTTAGTTAGCCTGAGTCCAGGTGCAGGCTAGTACACTGGGTGCATGCTTTGAACTAGATTTCTGTTATTGTTACTTAAAAAAAAAAAAAAAATCAATTTAAGGAAAAAACTAGCACTGCACCGCTCTCCCTACTTTTCCTGCTGCTACAATTAGCTCTTTCGAAAGGCCCAAAATGACCTACAAACAGTTTGTTTATAGAATGTCACCAAGCAACAAAAACAGAAGTGAAAAAATGGTTTGCTTTAATACCTACTTAAAAAGCATAAACAGACTCAAAATTTATCTTCAGTAACCTACAGTTGAGGATTTGTCTTATTTAAACACCTCTTATGATACAAACTCAAATATGAGCCCTCTGCATTAAAACATGCACACATTAGATACAGTCCAGAATACCTTTAGCTTTGATGTTATTGGGAACTCTATATATGACAGAGAAAATCTACATGCCTTGCAGAGCAGAGTTCTTGAGATGCATCTGCTGTTATGACCCGGTAGAGATTGCTGAGCACCTTCAGTTCAGGGTTCAAGCAAAATGAGTCTGGGTAGCTCCACGTCCCTTCTCAGGGTCTCAGCATCTGATAGCCTCTTCCATTGCCTTCTGGTAGTTTATCAGTGCTTTTATCTTTTCCTCCCCTAATTTTGCTTTATCTATTTTTGATAATAGTGACTAGCACAGTATAACAGCATTGTATAAGCTTTTTACAGTGCCATGTTTTGCTTTACAGAGTGAGCATAAATGAGGAAACACTAAGTTAAACTCTGACAGCCAATGCTGGATGTATCAGCTTGGCCTATAAATAAGCACTGATCACCTCCATTTTATTGAACTCATTTTCCAGGCAAGCAAAGACCACAAGATTCCTCTGCAAATTTTCCCTTTACACTCTCCAGCAGTGCTGCTAGTGTCAGCTGCGACAGATTTATAGCCTATTCATTCATGGGAACAAAAACCCTGCCAGGGCTGGTCAGGCAACATGCAGTAGCAGTTAGTTCAGAAGATAACAGCTGCAATACCTCACTTCCTTATTCAGCACTCTATAGCATACTCTAGTTTGGAGATAATAAATGTGGTTTTGTTTTGTTTTGTTTTGTTTTTTCCTTGAGGAAAGGGTCCGCATTACAACAGTATGAAGTGGCACTGCAACACAGGGGGATTAATCAGTGTTTTCATTGTATTTATTCTTTCTCCAGCTTTATGGTTCTATAAGTGACACAAAAAAGTTACTCCCGACTGTTTTTATATACTGTCACTTCCAAGGATAGTCAAATATTTACATTTTGAATCTAGTGCCCATTTAATTTAAAAGGTTATTTTGAATTATATTGAGTACTGAGGTCCTACAGTATGAAGTGCTTTCATAGCAAGAGACCTTCACTGTTTGTCAGGATTAACCAGTTATTTTCCTCCTCTTGGAGTCAAAAAATGTGCTTAATCTGAAGCAACTGAACTATAGATTATAAAATTTCTAGATTCCTTTCACTGTTTTGAAAAAGTAAACTAAAATGTGTGACAGGTTAGTAAATATTGCTTAGTTGCAATGCAATGTGCTGTCAGAGAGAGGATGCCAGACTGAGACCCAAACTGCTCTTTTTGGTGGTGGTGCTTGGAGCCATCAATTTTGAAAGAGATGTTCTTACATAAAACATCTGTTTGGGTTACGTGCTGGATTTTTTTTTAATTTTTTTTTTTTTTATAGCAATGCACAGTGGCCTCTTTGCAAACTGGGTAAGCCTTCAGCCTTTTCTCTAATGTTCAACTCTGTCTGCTGTAACTACATTTTCTGTTCTTCTGTGGCAACCTGTTACTTCTCCCATTGAAAATACACACAAATGTTACCCTGAGCTCTAACCACAGGCAGCAAAGTGGACTACGGCCAAGACATACCTATGTGCAACTAGTATGTATCTTCATGGTCCCTTTGAAGGAGAAACTGCAATGACTTGAAAAGTTAAATGAACTTTTAGCAACTTGTGATCTCCATCTTTTTCACCTCTCTCCACTGCAGGATAATACTGTCTTAATAAAGCCCTAAAGTGTTCCTTAAATTTACATTTTAAGCAATTTTTTTTCTAAGTATTTCTTAGGTTTTGTGCTGAAAGCTGAACATACTCTTTTTAGAACTCTTTAGTAAATCAGAACTGCTAATCCCACAGAATTTTGCAGCCTCAATCTTCTTTGAGAAACACTTTTTTTTTTTTTTTCGTGCTTTCACCAGAAGAAAATGCATAGCAATTTGTAAAATAGTGGTGCAGACCACAAACATTTAGCATCTTGAATTTCTTATGAGTTTTTATTAAAGTCGTGATCTACTGCCCCAGGTTATTAAAGCAATTTTTAATTTGATCATATGTACATATATAGTATGGCATATTTAGAAGTAGATCTTTTTATAAAGGTGGGAAATATGAGAATAATAATAATAATAATAAAATCCTCTGAAGTAAGCAAACCATTAGCTAGTCTAATTAAAAATTAACTTATAAAGACAAGTCTCAGCTCTTTTTGCATACCAGAATATACAGCCATTTTACAGAGCAGACCAAAGATCTGAAGATTACAACTGCAAACATAAATGCTTAGGAACAAGAAGCTGCTTAGACCACAGCAGCAATCTAACCAAATAAAAGCACTTGTGTAACCTCCTCAAAGTCACACATATGCTCTAAGAATACTCAGCTAGACTTCCTGATTTAACCCTGAACCTCCTTATTTCAGTCACTTTCAGTCCATGAAATGCCTAGAAAATACAGCATCAGACAAGTTATTGTAACTACATCCTTTGCTAATCAATCAGGTTTTATTGTGTGGACTACGGCTCAGCTCACAATGCTGCAAAGAAGCTACTGCAGCAGTTTAAAATTTTGCCAGTTTAATAATCCTTGCTAATTGAGGGCAGGGGGGAAACCCACACACTGTGTCAAGGTTTGTAATAATTACCTAAGCTTTTCCTATTGGGTGGGGAAGGAAGGGAAGCAGAAAGGGTCTTCTGAATTTGAAAGTGGGGGAACCACTCAATGATCCATCCCTGCATCGTCCTATTCTGGCAGTATAAATCTCATTATAACTACATATAGTTAAATGTACAATATTTATACAGAAGCTTTTATGAAGGAGTCCCATTTTATTTGCAAAAATTAACCACCCCCTGCTGTAAAAACTGGATTTTTCCCCCTCAACATAGAAATACATTTATTCTTATAATTGTTCTTTTCTTTCAAATCATCTAATATAACAAATACTAGAAGACATTACAGTTCATCTGCTAAGCAGTCTCTTTATGAGTTGAGGCTTCAATGCTTTAATGGGGAAATCACCTGATTTAAATAAATCATGTCAGCTCCATCCAAGTAATCATATTTGTTGCAGACTTCTGCTGACCTCATCTTTACAGTAAAAACAAAAACACGTTTACATTTTCAGCTTGAGATATTTGGTTCAAATCATTTAAAAATAGCTTGTAATGAAAACTAATTTTAGCCTACTCCAAATATACTATTTAAGTTCTCTGTTGACAGTGTTCACAGATATCTAATTATTGGTTATTGTCATTTAAATAGAGACAACATTTTTACAAAAAAAAAAAAAAAAATAAAGAAAGAAAGCAACTTGTAAGATAATTTCTATTAGGTTACTAAGTTAAAAAAAAAAAAAAAAAATGTTACCCTTATTGTTACCTTAAATGTTACCTTAATTATGTATTTGCTGGGATAAAAAGATTCAGGGTTGTTTTTTGTTTGTTTGTTTTGTATATACTGTTTTCCACTCTGCTTCATTCACGACATCTTTCAGATTTGACTTTCCACATTATTTGCATCATAACTTTTCCATGTGAAACATTTTAAAGATTGTTCCACTTAACCAGTCTTATGAAATTTCAAGCAAGTTTTAAACAAACAAAAAGATGATAATGAAGTTTAAAAAAGCTGACAATGCATTTAGAATTACTGAACAATATTATTTTAATTTAATTTCAAATTTGAGGTACAAAGGTGAGATCTGAGGAAACCGGACAAGGTTTTCCTTGTTTACCTAGGCTTATACAAACCTAGTGGAAATCATAGAACCATTGAATTTTGTTCACTATGCCATGAAAGCATTTTTGGATCACCATCAAGCTTTCCTCCCAAATGAGGTAAGTTTTTTTTTTCCTAAGTATTAACAGCTTAGAATACTTCATAACAGACCCTTTCACTATTTTTTTTTTTTTTTTTTTACTGTTTCAAAGACATTGACATATACATTTTTGTAGTGATACATTTGTGATACATTTAATATCACACTGATTAAGTTGCCTACCCAGTAGCATAGGATCCTTCAGAAAGGCTGCCTTTATTAACAGTTCCTCCACTAAAAGGAAGGAGTCTTATGTATACTTCTATTGGATACCATTTCTTCTCACCAAGAATAGTTAGAAGAAAAAGGTAGATAAAGAGCAACTAAGCAAGACTCAACATTTTGCTTTAGCTTCAGGTCCTTTTTGCAGGAGTCTCTCCACTACAATTCCCTTTCATCCATTTACAGAAAGATTAGCTTGTCCTGAGTTGTTGCAGAAAAATCAGGAAAAAGGCGGTTGCAAAAAAGCTTCTATAGGCAGTAAACATAAACGTGATAATAGCCATAATATAAAGGTGATAATTTACCTCAATGGTTAATCTAGCCTTAAAGCCTCTGATACTTGCCTTTACAAATGATTTAATGATTAGAGAAGTGCCTAGTAGTTCACAATGTATCATACCAGAAAAAACTATTTGCTAAATACTTCACTGTCTCACTCTGAAGCATGACCTCAAGCCATTCCTTTGAAATTTACAGTAATGAACCTAGATCTGGTTACCCACTTACATGTCTAATACACCAAAATAGCAGTCCCACGTGACTTCTGACAAAGGGTTCCCATACTGTTCTCACACCGGGGTAATAAAGCTTTTTTTTTTTTTTTTACTTACTTCTAATTTGTACTCATTCTTTTTCAAATTAATTGAAGGTTCCTATGTGCCAGAATTCAGAACACCAGTGTTTAATTCATTAAGTACCTAGAACAAGATTAAGCTAGAATTTATTTTTTTTTTTTAAATCTTATTTCACATTCATACAAATTGCTTTGAGCCCTTGGCAACGTAGGCTATGATCTTTACGAAAGCCCATAATGTTTTGGGCACTCTATCACTTCTGAAATACACTGTACAATTGATTAGACTTGCCTGCCAACAATCTCTTTTCCTTAAATATGCTTTCTATCATTGGTGACAGATTTTGCAATGTCTTCATATATAGAAGTATATGTATATGTATAGAAGTATATATATATATATAGTATATATATATACTTCATATATAGAAGTATATATACGTATCTATACATATACATATACATGTATATGTGTGTATAGAAGCCCTCTCATTTGAAAAATGATAATATAGTCATCTTCATCTTTAGCAAAGAGTCTGGGCTAGTAGCCTCATAAAAAACATACCCCGTAAGAAATAACAGAGTTGTTTCTCTGTTATAACTGAGAAATTTCTGTTATAACAGAGAAATAATATAAAAATATTTGAAGATATTTTTATTATTGGCCATTAAAATCAACTTCAAAAGCTAGGCATGAAACTGAAGAATATTACCAAAATAATACTGGTGTCCTCATTCTCAAATCTAAAAAGTCAAGTCTGGCCCACTAACTGTAGTCTAACACCTAATTTCATAATTTCTGCTGCTTTCACTTGGCTACCGTGAATTTGCATCTGTCTCTCCTATCTCTTGCCCACCACATTATACAGTAATCAATAACAGTACTTACTAATTCACAGAATACAGGAATGATAGGAATAGAACATATGCTTAACTACTAGAACTATAGCAAACTGTATGCTCAATCATCTTTGTCAATCTAAAAACAGAAATGTTGGGTTATATGGCTTCACGAACAACAGAAAACTTCAGCAGGAGCTATCTATCATTTTCCAGAGCGTGCGGATTACCACTCTGAGATGCCTCATACAGTTCATTAAAACAGATATTGCTATAGTCTCTTCCTAGAAAGGTGTTATGGTTTGTTACTCCTGTTTTCCCCAATGCCCCTCAGTTTAAAAAAGATCACATAGAAAAGGGTTTGCTTTTCCCACCTGAACTACAGTTTGTTTATCTCAGAAACCACAAAAGTGGCTGCAAAAAGCAGATCACAAGTATAGAGAATCACTCTCAATTTCCTCTATCTGTTATCATCACTCTTTCCCCACTGGCATTGTTTCATCTTAAGGTATATGTACAAGAGCTTTTAGAACTACATCATGCTGTGCAATCACCCCAATTTGGTGAAAAAGATGACCTGGCCCTAGACTTCATATGTCCACATTTTTTCCTAGAATAATGAAGTAAATTAATAACAATAATGAAACTTTAAAAAGTCAATTACATTTCCCAATGAAAAAATTGCCCTTACCTCATAAACCTGCTGATTATTCAATCATTTCAAGGCAGCATTCACAAAATCACAGAATCGTCTAGGTTAGAAGAGACCTCCAAGATCACCTAGTCCAACCTCTGACCATATCACTAAGCTCTACATTTAAACATCTTCTAAAGACCTCCAGGGATGGTGAACCACTTCCCTGGGCAGCCCATTCCAATGCCTAACAACCCTTTTGGTAAAGAAGTTCTTCCTAATATCCAACCTAAACCTCCCTTGACGCAACTTTAGCCCATTCCCCCTCTTCCTCTCGCCAGGCACGTAGGAGAACAGACCAACCCCCACTTCGCTACAGCCTCCTTTAATGTACCTATAGAGAGCAATAAGGTCACCCCTGAGCCTCCTTTTCTCCAGGATGAACAATTCCAGCTCCCTGAGCCATGATTGATTCTAGAGGACCGTTCACAAAACTTGAATAATGATTCATTAAATCTGATTGATGTGTAATGGAATCACTATCCAATGTTTGCAACAAGCTAAAAAAGAAGTCCACAAGCAGTAGAAGCATTTGTAATAGACAATATATTTGAGGCCTTTAAATATCTCAAAGGAAAAAATGGACAAAGCGCTGCTCAAGTAACGATTTGTATCAGCATTTCTATAAGTACATACAGTAGCAAAAATTTGGTTTGAGTTTTAATTCATTATTAGAATAATCAATGTTGTTTTTTTTGTCCTGGGAGGGGAGAGGGTGAGAGAACAGCTGTGTGGTGTTTAGCTGCCGACCAGGTTAACCACAACACTTTTCTACCCAGTTTTATTTTTGCCAAAAGTTATTTTAAAAGAAATAACTTTTTTATAACTAAAGAAATAGGCATTTTCATATGAGAAAATTTTCCTTCCTCTTTATAGCTAGAGACTATTTCTTTCAGTTTGAAGGACTAATCTGAAGTCAGAAAGATGACAAGTTAAATTTGTCTAAACCATACTGCTAATCACTGGCTTTCCCATGTAAATATTAGCAGACCAAACTCCCCCTAATTAAGGCTTTCCTCCCTGCCTTAAAGATTGGAATTCTAAGAAATTGCAACATACAATTTTCTTATTTAAAGAAAATCAGAACAGAAGCATGACAGAAGCCTTACTTTACATGATCCTCTGTGGAACAGAAACAAACCTTCACTAAAACTTGACTTTGTAGACTTCTAATGACTACAGCATCATTAGACCTTTCTTGTAATTGATATCTGCCATGTACAAGTAATAGGGTGTACTCTGTAACAGGTCTTCTAATTGTCATCCTCACTGTTACACAAAGGATAGTGTCATGTGTTGAGATTAAATAAACTGTGTGTGACTCTATGGGATGCTGATTAGAAAGCAGGTGAAAACAAATAAGAAGCAAAGAGGATACATAATCATACAGAGGCGGAGGGAGGAAGAACATGAGCTCTAACTGCTAGATAAAAATGCAAACTCTCCTTTCTCAGAGCTGAGTCCTTTGTAGCTACATAATAATTTTGATTGAATGAAGCTTCATATTGAAGTGTGAAAAGTATTTAAAGTTGCATTTTAAATTTTGTAAACTGTCAAAAGGAAGCAGAAATTTTGTTTTCAATATTATTCGTCCCTTTTGAATGGAAGACTTAATTTTATTACTGTTACTTCATTTAACTTAAATCCTCTTCTTTGAAGTTCTTTTGCTATCTTTCTCAGCACTTTTTCCTCTTTCCTTCCTTCTCTTTTTTCTTTATAGGGTTGTCTGTGTCTTCCCTTTCATAATACATTCATGTAAAGATGACGGTGAAACTCTTCTGCTCACCACAGGATGCTGTTACTGACAATTATAATTAGCGGAGCTATCACAATCGCTGAAGGAAAGAATTTGCTACAGCCCCACTATGGGTTGTTGCCTCTTCAATTTCTTATACTATTGTTTTTGAGATGTTGTTAAAGTTATATTTAATGACTGCTGTTTAGATTCGTTATCAAAAACTTTATACGCACAGGTTATTCACCCATTTACTTTGAAATCTCCCACCTATCAACCTCCTTTTTCATTATCTACCTGTTAACAGGAATTCTGCCTGCTAACATAATTTATTCCTTATACTAATATAGTAATAAAGTAATAAAGACATTTGCTTGTTTTGCTAATTTATTGCAGAAGAACACAGTTTGTACTTTCTCCACTTATTTTTTTTCCTTCTCAGTGTTTTGGGGATATTTGCTCAACAATTGTGTTCTGATCAATACAGAGATTAAACGGAATCACACAAGTATGTTTATTCTTGTGCTGAAAACAACACCTGTTCACTTTCAAATATTTTCAGTTTTGCTGGCTGGAATTAACTCTTATTAGCTATATTGTAACTTATACTGTTGGAACAGCCAAGAATATGAATACATAATGATAATAAACAGCAGAAAATAGTGTAAAGTTTTAGAGTTTTTATTTGGTCTGTTTGGGGTTTTATCTTTTGTTTGTTTGTTTTAATTGTGCTAAGAAGAAAGTTGTGATCTTGCATAATCCTTTCAACTAGCAACAAAAAAAAAAGCTTAGGCATGCAAAAACTAAGTCTTTGGTCACCTTATATTCATAGGTGGAATATATATCAAGGCTGAATAACTATTCATATATTTATTATCATTGTATGAACTGTACAAACTCAGTTCAAGTACTCATATTTGGCCTTCAAACATTCTGTCCAAGTAATTCCTATGAATTATTCCAAATTCATGGAATGACAATGAGCAAGTTCAAGCTGCTGTTTAATTTTGGTTGGGCATATGGCTGATACAACATTGTCTTAACTCTGCAAATAAACAAGCACGACTGAAGGATTCAAGTATGTGTTGCAAATATCCACATGTTCACGAGTTCAGTACTTGCTTTTCTCTGCACAAGGAAACAAGATTTACTCAAGTGATGAAAGACAAGAACAGCCAGAGAAAACTGTCACAAAACAAAGCAGGAAGGAAGGAAGAAAGGAAGGAAGAAGGGCTGCAAGCATGCATAGATTTGATCATGTTCCTCCCATGACTCAATGCATTTCCTTCTAGCAAGACTCTTTTCTACAAGCTGTCCTAAAAGAGGCAGTAACCTGGATCTTTTTTTGTCTTAGCCCGCTTCAACAACCTAATTACTTCTCCCACTCAAGAACACTCTCAGAACAGTCTTTTGTTATTTATTTTTCTTATCTCTGCTTATTTGGAGACTTCTGTAGTGGGCCTGCTTACACTACTGCTAATGGCTTCCTGATAGGATAAACCCAATGAAATGGAGACAAAGATTGAAACATTTACCTTGTAATTTCAGGCACAACCGAGCTTAAAAAAAAAGCACCAGAAGGTGGTCAGGGAGATCCTGCCTGGTGCTTTCTCCCCTGTGGTACATGCTGCCTTGACCTTCACAGGTAAAACCTGTTATCCATATCTTCAAACAACCCTAAAACAACCTGTCAGAACATAACCCAGTAACACAGTAAACAGTGTTTCTGAACTAATATCACCGCACAGAGGGAAACTGCCTAAAAACATTCTCCTCTTCCTGATGCTGCCACATTGAATGCCCTAATAAGCTGCAGCATTCACATGATTTGCTTCAGATGCCATCATATGCTCATGGGAGACTCAGGGCAAGGGGCACACTTTGACTCTTCACATGCCAAGATGAAGAAAATCAATTTCAATGCCCAAGGGAAGAAATTACTGCTAGAGAAGGTCACTCACCACTACAAGCTGCTCCATTATCATGTAATCTTGGAAGGCATCCTACAAAAACTAGGTAAGTGTCGAGTCTGAGCTACCAAGTTATAATGAGTAACCTGGGGTAATGTAAAAGGTACACATAGGAACTAAACTTTAAAGCAGGTAAAATTTACTTATGCATATTTGTTCTAATAAAGAGTTTAGGATAAGATATTGTTTGATGCTGAATGACAATAATTTGTACACCTCACATATGAAAAAATTGTTCATACTATACAAAGGAGATTCATGCCAAGTTGGGATTGCTGCTAAAAGGATTGCTCACGCAATTCTCTGGTGAAAACAAGTCTAATAATCACTCTCGAGATTCCAGGAATAAACCTTTTTTTCAGAAATCAGCATGTTCATTCAAAGGAAGCCTTACTTACACTATGCGCATAAAATTTTTAGTGGCCAAGGCTGAAGCTCAGCTAAAGAAATGCACAGTCTACCCCAAACACAATCATGTGTAAATAGCTTCACAAGCAAAAAATAAACTGGCAAAGAAACAATAACTGTAAGAACAGTTTAAAAAAAAATAAAAGAAAAAAAAAATTGATCATTTCAACCAATTTCAACCACACTATTTAACCAGTACAGACTCAAGGGAGCAAAGGACAGCACACTCCAGAATAGACATAACCACTACACCACAGAAAAGCTAAATATTTAAAATAAATACCAACATAGAAGTGCTAGTAGACAGCTGACTAACCTGGATTTACAGAAACTAATTCCAGATAATAATTAGGATCCAACGTTGAAAACAAAATAGCCAAGTGAGCCTAATTAGTGTCTAAAATGCTAACTCATCCATATACAATGAAATGCTCACTGTTGATAAATATCTCAACTATATTATTCATTTCTCAGTATTTTATGCTTTTTATTTTATTTCTTTAGGCTCCTGTGACTTGATAGTATCATTCTAGAAAGAAAAGAAAAAAAAAAAAAAGAAAAAATCAGTTACTATGACTATAGCAGAATAGAAAACAAGGTTCCATATTCACCTTAACATACAAGGAAAAAAAAAAAAAAGAAATAAGATTTAAGGCCTTACTCGAGATATACAAATGCTTGGTAAAACTGAATATGTTAAATGAAAATTAGAATTTTAAGTAAAACAAGTCAAAATGAACAATTATTTTGTGATTCTGCTGTACAAAATAAGGACAAAAGAAAAAGAAACCAAAGTGGGGACCTTGTTAAATTATTTTTGCTGAAATACTTGCATGATGTCTGTAATACTCATGCAGATGCCAGCTCTTTTTGAAAAGGTTTCTTATTACTACTTTTTCATTTTTGCTGACACCACAGGATAAGTACACAGAAACTGAATCACAATGCCGTGCTCAAGGATGACATAAGAGTGGAAGAGAAAGTACATCAGATGTTCTCTCAACCCTTAGGAATAGGGCTAGAGAACAGCCAGCTAAGATGCCTGGAAAGAGTTAGCAAGATCCAAGAATGGGAACAAGTAACTGGGGAATACTGGATTAGGTTTTGGAAGCAGCTGGAGAAACAAAGGGAAGACACCAGGAGATAAAGCTGCATTAGGAGATTTACCAGCCTGACTAGAAGGCAGAATACACCTTTGATTAAAACTTCTACTTTGAGTTTCAATGTTTGTGTGTAATTTAATTATGGCAACACTCCGCATGATGAATGCTTTGTGAGCACTAGTAAAGGACAAACTCTGCTGGAAAAAAAAAAAAAAAAAAAAAAAGTCTAAAGACTGACAAGTTAACAGAGTAGCTTGCATGCTATAGATGGGAGAAACAATCACAGTTTTAAGTCTAATGAAGTCTAAACTAGCCCCACCTGCTCTTCCTTTGCAACATCCTTTTGCAACATATAATTGTTATTCAAGGAGATGGCAAAACAAAGTCCCTTTTCTAAGAGGGAAAAAGAAACTACAGGTGTCAGCAATATTTTTAAACAAAACACAAATGATAAAGAAACTTATAAAATTAACCCAAAACCCAGTGAAATCTGTTTCAGCAGTTTGCCATCACATGTAAAAAATACTGCATGTAAATGAACTACAACACAGAGTTATGAGCCAGTTTCCAAGAATATCAGCCTGAATTTTAAGATGGTGTCAACAGTATCGCAGGTATGAAGATATTATGGATTTTATTTGCACACATCCCTATTCTCAAGCAAGCAAATACACTTTTTGTTTCCATATGTGGTATGAGATGGAAAACATTTAAATTCTGCCCCCACCAACGTAACTGGTATTGGAACAGGTTTGAAAACAAATGAAGTTAAGACAAAACATAGTATTTATGTAGACTTCTTGATAGTAAAAATAAATAAATAAATAAATAAACAACAAACAAACATTTTTTTAACATATAAAAACATTCCACTTTTGTGTTTGTTTGTTTTTTGTTTGTTTGTTTCTTTCTAATAGATATTTATGGTACCAAGGAAAAGGGATTTTTAATGACATCTCCTTTGGACATTGTGTTATACAAAGCATAATGCCAAGTTCAGTCAAGACTGACATAAAATTGGTAACACTACATTATTTTGCTTTTTCCTATTTCATTTTTTAGTCACTGAATGTGTGTAGTATGCTTTCTCATGGGAAATTAACTTTTTTTTTCTCCTAGTTTTCTCCACCAAATGGTTTGCACAAGACATTAGAGAAGAATTTGTGTATTATGCAGCCAACATCTTTGCAGCTCTACATTTTTCCACTCCACATTACATTAAATCAGTGTCCCTATAGTCCAGTGAGTGTCAGAGCACAACAGGAAAATACAATACCTGACACCAACAGAAGATTTTGCCAATAGCTGTTCATAGTCAGCTATGATTTTTGTATTTCAGCCCAAATGAAAATGGAAGCAAACCAGGGTTCACCTTGCTTCTGCATTGTAACCTTCCACCAGTACAGTAACATTATCTACTCCAGGTATAAAGAGAAAAGAAAAAAATAAAGAGCTCCACAGCCCATTCAAAGGCATGCAATTTTTGTCTATTCAAAGTTTCTTGTAAGTTTGACTGAGCCAAACCCAAGACTGAAGTCAATAGAACAAAATTCTTCAAGAAGGCTGTATTAACAATGCCAAAATGCTTACCCTGTTATTGAGATATTTGTTTTTTAGCATTGTCAGCTAAAACTTGAAGTCAAATTCATTTTAACTTTTCCTATTTTAAACATTAAGTAAAATATATGACATTAGTTTAATGTGAAGTAATAATACTTGGTATTTTTTAAAAGTTCTAAGAAGTTGTGTGTTTTTTTTGTTGTTGATGTTGTTGTTGTTGTTTTTTGTTTTAAATTTTAAATGCAACTTGAACTGATCTATTGATTGCATTAGTTACAACATTGCTATATTAGCTATGTATATACATTAAAATTGCATACCAGTCATCTAAAGCTTGTGGCATGTAATGCCCCTTTAATGCTTTAATGCAGTCAAGCCCAATTTGAGTGACTTTAGATCCACAAACCCTCTAGAGGCTGATGACATACCTCAGTAAGAACTCGGGGCTAACAACAGCAAAGCCAAACTTACCTTTGTTACATGCAAACAGCGCATATTTGTTCTAGTCACCAAAGGTTTTCACTGTATCTCTGGCAAACCCAAAGCAAAAGCTATTATCTGAAAAAATATTATCTGCTAGTCTTGTGTATAAAAAGCAGTGATTAAATATCATTTTTGACGCAAAGTATAGGGTAGTCAGTCATAAATCTTGGGATGGCAAAGTGCTATACTTCCTTTTAATGCTTAGATGTACATTATCCCACTGAGGCAGTATGCCTCTGTACTCACTCAGAACTCTATTTAAAGCACTAATACTAATGATATTTAAAAAATAAAAAAAATAAAAAATAAAAAAAAAAAGTTTTGCTTTTTATAACAACAAACAGAAGCTGTTCTTTACATCACTATGTACTGCTCAAAGTTAGCTGCACAGCCAGGAAAAGAAACAAAAGTCCTGACTTGTAAATAGCTACTGAACGATACTCCCAGAGTTTACAGAACAGCTCATATTACAGAGAACATATGCTTTCGGACATCAGAAAATTAAACCTATTTGCAAGCACTGTGAAACGCACCACTAGAACAATTTCCATCCATGCCTGTAAAAGCAAAGCACATGTCCCTCTTTTCCTTTCCAAGTTAGAACAGTGTTGATTTTTTTCCTTAAATATATTCATGTGAACAAGATATTTCATCTCACAGATTTTACCCCAGTTCTGTCTATGCACATTTTAAATAAATTAAGATGAAATAAATCCATTTTATTGTATTACTTTGTGCCACCTTTATGAAATAACGCTCATCTTTGTATCTTGTAAGAGGTGTTGACATCACTGAAAATGGAGCATGAAGTATAATCTTTGAGGATTGCACTGCTAGAAAAATAAATCTAAGCCTATGTTTCAAGCCCAGAATGGCACAATTTTGATTGAAATGCCTCTGAAACATCCATTCCAATACAGCTATGCTGTAAAATTCATACAATTGATCGCCACTGTAGCTGTAACAAAACTAGTGACTAGTAGCTTTGTTTTCTAAACATCTGTTCATCTCTTGCAAGCATAAAACATTTCCATGAAATAAATTACATGCAATCCTTCAGTTTTGGAAAGGAGAACTGCAAACACAAAGTAGGAAAAAACATGTTATAAAAAAGTGCCAGTCAGATCACAAAGAAACAAAAACAAAAGAATTTTAATGTTTATTAACTGGAAAAGAATAATAACAACAACAATAATAATAACAATAAACACATCCCATGAAGGAGTTTTATTCATCACAGGTCTTAAATAAGCTTAAGGTATAGCATCTTCTAACAAGATGTTTCTTCTTTTGTTTCTCACCCACATTCCAAGATCCAGGAATGGATCCCAAGTCCTTCTAGCAAGACAAACAAGACTGAGGTATACTCAAGCAATAGGTTTTCCAATCCTATATGAGAAATATATTCAAGCTTGATTTCTGACCAGTTCTGCATGAGGTCACACACTGTGATTAATTTTTAGTATGAAAACACGTGTGAAAAACGCTCATAAAATACAAGGTTTGGGGGTTGGTTTCTTTTTTATTCATTCAATTTCTCAACAGCAAGGATCCTGGTGAAGGTATTAAAATGCAAGAGTATTCCTGTCTGGCTAACCATATAGGTAAAGTCAGTTATCCAAATTTCTCATACCACACCACTCTGGATTCACCATATTTGGGATTTCAGGAAGAAAGCAACTTTTATTTGTACCAAATGTTATTAACTATTTCAGAATGCAGGTATACCAAACCACAAGGGAAATGGCAGAATTACTAAGAGCATATTATTCAGTTATGAGGACTCTACCATTTCAAATGCAGTGGTCAATCAAGTTTTTTTCTCTGCTTAATGTACACTTCCACATAGCTCATTCAGATATATTTAGCCAGTGCTTCTATGGTTTTCAAGTAAGGATATATGGCTAATTAAGTGACAGGTACATCAACACTCTTATTACTCAGTGAACTCCATAGGCCATCTCACTCTAGATTCTTTGTTAAGAACTTGTTTGTTTAGAAGTTTGATCATTTTAAAGGATTCTGTCTTTCTGACAAGACCATAATTCATGAAAAAGGTGGACATCTTCACCTCATCACAGAATAGCACTCCTCTGTTTTTACTGAATACAGTCCAAAATTGGATGAAACTGTATCCTTTGCCAATGAGTATTTCCACATAGTGAGTCCAAGAATTACATCCAGAGATAGAAATTTAGTTAAAAATAAAAATGCACTTTAATGTCTTTAATCCACACATCCAGGTCTATATGAATAGATCTGGCATGCAATACAATACAGTGAAATCAACTTTAGAATTTGGTAAGTGCCAGGGCACTCAGTGCCAGAGTCAAAAGCTACCTCATGAATAAATTAAAAATAAATAAATAAATAAATAAATAAATAAATAAAATAGAGAGAAAAGGGAGAAGAAATATGTAGAATAACTGATACCTCCAAAGTTACCACAATAAAGATAAGCACTTAAAGCTGTTTTTCCTCTAAGAATTTCCCTCAAGCTAACAGTAGCTGACAGTATTTTGAATTCTAAAGCCTAAATCCTCTCTTTCTGTTAAGGATACAGTACTCATCATATACTTCCCCAAAGTTAGGAATGATAACAGCCTATTTTCCCAAGTGTTTTCTGTGACATAAAGGATCAGAGTGTCAGATTTATTCAAAGCACTGACTGCCAGTCAGTTCCTTATTGCAGTCACTGTTGTTGATACATGCAGCATATTTCTGCTAGTTTGGGTTTTGTTTTTCAAATACGTTTATTTATTGGTTTTAACACCACCTGTTACAATTCAAGCTGTACAGTTCAAGCTGGCACCCTGTTTGAAGTCAGAAAATTGTCAGTTTTACTATTAACTTCATCAAGCTCCTTATCGCATTTTGTCCTCTAGAATGGCTACACAGAGAATTACCAAATACTTAATGTAAGGCAGGACAATATTTTTTTCTCAGTAGCACCTAATTCACTAAGACAAAAACACATTTTGATAGTCAATAGCACACTTACTTAAAAGTGTCTACACCTAAATTCCACAAGTTAACAACTCAAAAAGTCAATAAAACATAGATACATAGGTCAGCTGCACACCTTTCAAAAACTTTCAGCATGAACACCTTGCTTAGTGTTTATCACGCATGCTGGGAACAAGACATGTCATCTGCGGTGAATGTATGTACTTCTTTACATTTATATAGCGAATTTGAACTCTTATTACATTACAGTCTCGCAAAGTACATTATCATATTTCATTATCTAGCACATAGGCAAATGTGTCTTATGAACAATGCTCTATTACTATAATTAGTTCTGAATATCGGGTATAAAATTGTCAACGTTATAAAATAATGTAAAATTGTACAGATAAATGTCTACTACAAAGGACTGGAGCTTAACACTCACGTTTTCATTCTAAAGTTTGTCGTTGAGAACTTAATATGGTTCTACAAAAAAGTGTACTTCCATTGTCTCATTAAACTTTATTAACCAGATAGACAAAAACAACAACAACAACAAAAAGGAGTAGCAGGAGTAGCAACCCACTGATGTAGACATGTTTCAACAAACTTTTACATTTGAACAATGAATTCTAACACATGATTTCTGGAACTACCACATGACTGTGGTGTAGATATTTCATTTGTCATTAGTTAGCATTAAATATTTTCTTTCATTCAGCTTCTTTTCAGATTTTAAAAGTTACACATACAACAGCAAAAGTGCTATAGTTATATTGGCCTAATATTAAATGCTTAGAGTTTTGCAATGTATTTGCAAAACTTTGATTGCAAGGCAGAAATACAGATTATCATAATCTAATGAATCTAATTCAAAAGGTTATGGAACAAAGCCATAAGATGAGAAGTTACTGATGAAAAAGATTTTCCTACACAAGATTCAATTCCAAGGTTGCAATTCAGTTTACAGAAGGTTTCCGTCACCTCCTTTGGAAGATCAAATCTAGTCCTTCAGGTCTGGCTCTCACAAAACTCTTAATCATCCTCTAATCCCTCTAACTCATGACTGTCAACTCTCCTCAATATTTCTTCTCATTGACTTCAGCAGTAGCCAGATCAGATCTTTTCATTTTCTTTCCTCCCACCACCCAGAGTTATCGTTGCTTACAACACCAACAGCATTTTTCATAAAACCTCTTCGATTTTTAAAATTTATTTGTTAACAAAATCAAAATGTATAGCCAATTATCATGTTCCTTGTATTTATTTCTAGAAAGTAAATACATCTGTAGAAAAGAGATTAATACTACATATTCCTAAAATCAAGAGTGGTAAGCCTGTTAGTCTGAGCAATATTCTGTATGTAGGCCAAAGCTCCACTGTTAAGAGTCATGTGTAAGGTAGACTCACTAGAAAAGGGTAAGTATGACATGAACAGAACTAATGAGGGAAAGATAAAATTATTTAAGTGAGATAGCAAAAAACATTCACAAGAAATATCTGTATGGAATGAATTGTGAAATAATATTTCAAATCCACATTTTGTTTAAAAAAATTTGAAGTGTTTAGTCTGGGATAATGAATTTCTTGAGAGAGACTATTTTATTAATAATGGATGTTCAGATGGAATCAGATACAGTAGGTGGAAATAACACAGAATCATGTCTTGTCAAATGTGTGATTAATTTTGCACTACAAGTATTGATTTGACAGAACATTTTCTTTTTTTTTACCTGTTCACAGCCATTTAAGCGTAATGGACTTCTTTATTACCCAAATGTTTTTCCTTTGTTTAAGTCTTTCATTTGAAAGCACATTGATGCATTTATAACTAGTTACCAATTCTCTGGATCTTTATATGTGCATTATGTTCTAAGTTTACTCCTCCTCTTTTCAAGTCTATTAGCGTCAATTAGGCTTGCAAAGATGTGCAAGTCTGACAGGCAAACTTGGATAAAATGCTTGGGCTGATCAACAAAAGAAAGATATAATGGTACAGCATTTGTTTCCAATAAGTGATTTCATTTAATAAACATTTATTTGAATATTTTTTTAAACATACTAGTGCATATTATTACTTTTATTAATGTCATAGTCATAAAATTACTATCCATTGTGATGTACACAACATTTAAGTATCATTAGTAGTTTGTATATGCTGGTGAGTTAAAGAAATGGTCGGACTTAGGGATAAACTACATCTTTTAAACCACAGAGGATAAAGCTATGTTTCAACACGCAGCAGAATAAAGCACAATAAGCGCCTATATTAGGCAGTTGGAAGTGGCTTGGCAGTATTTTGTGTTCAGACTATGTCCTTCAGTTATTGAAAAGAAATGGAATTTTCACCTCAGTTCCCACTGCTATTCCCAAATTAAAAGAAAAAAAAAAAACTATGATAATTTTTCATACTTTTACTAAAGCTATATAGTATCTTACTCCACAAATAAACCCATTAACTTCTTCAGTAAGATCATGATGACACATATCTGTTATTTAATTTGGTTTTATCTACTCCCAGTAATAATCCTTTAGATGAAAAATTTCCTTTGGCCTTTTAGAAGAACCAATCCCAGAAACAAAGAACAAGGATTTGCAAGCGTCAGAATCTGATACTAAATTTACAGACTGCCATGGATAATTGTTAAGTAGGTAAGTAATAACTAATAACTGTAGCTGCTAGGAATGTGAAAATACAGCAAGGTAGATAGGGATTCCAGCTGTAAAATATGGCCTTTGATAGGTACACGCACTCTCTGAAATAACAGTGATTTCTGAATAGAAAATGCAATAATCCTTTATGTGCAAGACTGTAAAGTGATTTGTTTTGAAATAACAAAAGCAGTAACTCACCGTATTTTTTTTCAGCCTCCTTTTTAAATATCTAATTTTTACAATTCACCTTTTTTTTCTCTGCTCTGATAACAATAGGGAAAAAAACACACACATACAAAACTAAGATGCACCACTGTAAGCATCTGCTGTTCCTACAGTTTCAAATATAAAACACACACACACAAAAAAAAAAAAAAAAAAAAAAAAAAAAAAAAAAAAAGCATTACTTAGAGAGTATATGTTGGTATACTCACTGTTCTTTCAAAAATAATATTTCGTATCACTGTCACTTTTTAACTGGACAAAACCCCCACTTTGTAAAGTTTCAAATATTTGAAATAAAGAGATAAGAAACGTTAAATATTCAAAGGGCAGTTTTAGTAGTGTGCCAGTCACAGTATGGCATTTTTTACCCATACCTTCATTTTACAGTATTTAATTTTCTAAGGTGGAATATATCTTTCTAGTCACTTGCTGCTCAATAAAATTCAGAGATAAATTCAGAAGGAAAAGGGTCAGTGACAAGTTATAAATACTACGTGCAACAAAGCATTTTTCCAGTTTCATGAAGGAGACGTTTTCAGCAAAAGTCACGTCAGTGGACACACTATGGCAAATTGGAGTTTTAAGTACATGAGGATACAGGATTATAAATGCCATATATAGCACATCCAGTTATTCTTTATTGTTATTAACAAGGGAGGATTCCTAAATGTTGTTTGAGTTGACAAACAATTCACTGAATTGTATTTTATCCCTACCACAACTTAGACACCATCTATTGCCATTCCTTTGCATTTTTCATTCAAATCTTAGTCTTATTTAAGCCGTAAATAAAAATGTTAATAGCAGAAGCAGCATATTTATATTAATAGGCTACCATATCATTTTTCAATAACTGAAATTTGTCCTGAAGTTCTGGAAATAAATGTGAAACAGTTAAATATAGAGTGAGATTAGAGAGAGAGCAGAGTTTACCACTTTATTAAAATTGTGATTGTTCACATAAAGACTCAACCAGGTCACACATTAATAATTATCACTGACAATCCTTAACATCAGACTAAACCCACAAGTGAAGCAATATTACATCTCTCTCTCTCATTTATCTTTACTGCTTATGGCCCCTCTGTGGTCAGCATGCTGTGAGCATCGTGGACATTTAATTATGAACACATCATAAATGTGGCTGACAAGGCAGAAGCTGGGTTCAGATGCTCCTGGGATGAAGGAAACATCATTGAAACCACTTAGACTTTCATTTTGTTACAATAAACAGTGTTCTGAGTTACCATATACACATTGAATATAAAGTTCCCTCCCTTTCTTTATTACAGATTTTCATTTTATCAAATGCTACAGTATGCCTGGGTGAAAATATGAGAACGCATTGTTCATGATCCTTTAAAAATAAACCATTTACCTTTCACAATTCAAATTATAATGGTGTAGAATCAGTGCAATAAGGGCCAGATGCTGATTTTTTCTACCTGTGTCTATAGATTATTGGGAAAAGGAATAGAAATGCAACACCTGGGTAACAACACTACAAAGCATTTTGGCCGTGCCAGGTAACAGATCAGATGCTTCAGATTGTTTAGGCAAAGGAAAGAAAGTTCTCAACAGCACCTATCATTTTTACTATGAGTTCCAACATGTATTACTCCTCTCTATGCACTCCTGGGTTTCCTGGGTAAGATGGAGACTAACCTGGCCTTATGCCTCTTATAGCAACGACCATAATTGCTGTACATTATCATAGATCTCAGTCGACAACAGCAACAACAACACAGGAAGTTGCCAAGACCAGCAGCTCCCAGATACTATAAATCTGAACTAAAATTCTGCTGCAATATGAATATTTTGTCTTGAAAACACATAGCAAGCAAGACAGAGGCATGCAGGTTAGGTATAAACTAAACAGAGGGGAAAATTTGATAAACCCATTAAGCTACTGCACTGCCACACTAGAATAAGACAAGTTCAAGACTGGAATCAGAACAACGCTCTTTTTTAAAAAATGGTTATTTACATTATATTCTGACTCAAATTAATTTCATATCTCACAGAAGCTGCTTTCTACTCTCTTCTCTACAACAGCTTTAGTTTTGGATTTTGTCTTCCATGGCAATGAAAATCCCTGTAGTAAATAGCACCACTTTAATCGTACTAAGATTTTGTAAACTTCGTTTTTATAAAAAGCACTGAATCCTCATCATTTAAATGCATTACTAACAAGAATATTATTTTAATGAAGAAGCCTATATTGTCTACAAAGCTGTCAAAAATGACACAATGATGTTACCTCCAAGGTGACTTTTTGGTGGAATAATATTCATAATGTTAAGAATTAACATTTGAGCAGAGAATAAATCTTGCAAGTTAACTTGATGCTTAAACACCTAGGTAAGAATAAACGTGCACGCAAAGAACTAACCAGTGTCATGTTTCAAAGCAACTGTCCTCTGTAGTGCTGAGGTACATATTTCTATACCTCCCCAACAGACTAGAAATAGAAAAGACAAAGAATATAATAAAGCCAAGCACAATGAAAGAGCTCTGAAGAGAGAGCTGAAAAGTAGCTATCATGTTGGCAGATAAATTCTACACACAATTATTCATTCCTAGCCTCTTGACATGTAGATTAATGAGTTTGATAACCCAGGCTTCTAAAAAGTAGATTCAACTCTGTTTCACTAGCTTTCTTCTTCTCTTCTAACTACAAACACCACTTTGGTCTATTGAGAAAAATAAATAAATAAATAAATAAATAAAAATTGATACATTTGCACTGGTCATCAACATTTTTGCAATTGAAGTCCTATGTCAAAAATATGATATCTGCTGTGGGACATGGCTCATTGCTGGCCCTGTCAAGAATTCACGGGGGCTCATGTGATCACTGGAAGAAGGAGTTCTTGCTTCAACAGTGTGTGCTTCCATGCCAAGTTCGAAGTCATATAGTAGCCAAGGGGAAAAAAATAATAAAATAAAATAAAATAAAATAAAATAAAATAAAATAAAATAAAATAAAATAAAATAAAATAAAATAAAATAAAATACTCATAGTTATAATGACCCTGTACTCACTGTAACGTGTTGTGTACATAAAATTTTCTATTTCTTCCCTGAGGCCAAATGACTTTCTGTTGACACTTTGGTTAATGTTCACTGATCAAAGTGGATTTTAAAGCAAGTGCTGTATCAGATTCCAGCCATGGTGACTTTGCAGGGGTTATATCTGCCTTAAAACAGCAGACACAGTGATGCACACCCAGGGTGGGAAGAAGGGGAGAAAAGAAAAAAAGTTAATGATTTACAGATTATTCTTTGTAGAGGCAAGCCTTGCATAGTAGAAATGCTTCATTCTTGATTGGTAAGCAGCTTTGAGTCCTTTTTTCATCCCAAATGTTATAAGTTCAAATTGTCTCAAGTGCTAACAGACTTATACAGCTGCTTAGGATTTATCAGGAGGTTTAGGAAACAGGGACTGGGTGGGGAAAACAGACTGCTTGCTTGAAGTTCCCCCTTTTTGTGGCTACCCACAGCCCACAAAGTAGTCTTTGGCTCTTGAAAAAGGAAAGCTGTGGTTTGTCCTGCTGCAAAAATATTAAGAGATTACTTAGATAATCACAATTTTAGAATTCTGTTTAGTGTAATTATAACTTTTTTTTTTCTTATCTGCAAATGAAAAAATAAAATTACAGTGGGTACTCAATGCATGTTAACCAGCTCATTGTGAGGGAATGAAGAAGTTACAACCACATCAAAATTAAAGTCTGGCTATATCAGACTAGTTACGTGCTGGTTATTTGGGTTGTGGTGGTTTGGGTTTTTTTTGTTTTAATTGCCTTCCTGTAGAATCATAGAATCATAGAATATCCTGAGTTGGAAGGGACCCTTAAGGATCATCAAGTCCAACTCTTGACACCGCACAGGTCTACCCAAAAGTTCAGACCATGTGACTAAGTGCACAGTCCAATCTCTTCTTAAATTCAGACAGGCTCGGTGCAGTGACCACTTCCTTGGGGAGCCTGTTCCAGCGTGCAACCACCCTCTCTGTGAAGAACCCCCTCCTGATGTCAAGCCTAAATTTCCCCTGCCTCAGCTTAACCCTGTTCCCGCGGGTCCTGTCACTGGTGTTAATGGAGAAAAGGTCTCCTGCCTCTCGCTCGAGTAATATCTTGCATTCTATCTGCAATCTTATGATCCTACAGCACTACGTACACCCCTCACAGATCCTAACTGTAAATCTACTGCATGAGAGGTTATTTAGAGATACAAATTACTGTTATGCACAATTTCTTTTGTAATCAAATATATCTTCACTTTAGTGTTCACTTTAAAAGGGCTCATTCCTTTGATGCTCTTAAAGCCAATCCACTGGAAAAAAAAAAAAAATCTGGAGAGAAAGTATTATTCTTTGAAGTAAATCATAGGGAGGGAAATAGCTCGTGCTGCTGCTTCCAAATATCAGTCCTCAGAAATATTTACTCAAAGTGACCTTGATATGTGTCAATATATTAAGTAATTGTCACATGGACATAACCTCCCCACTACAACAACCAAGGATCTGTGCACATCTATCATATCTAGATATTCTGGATTACTTGGAGATTAATCTCCAAGAATCTAATCTTCAGACATTCTGTAAATTGAGGGGAAAGGAACTACACGGGATACACGGGATAAACTATGAGACTGTTTATGAAGATGATTGTTCACTGCCTTTTTTTTTTTTTCTCCCAGCATCCCCCAAAACACAAATATAAACATTTTAAAATTTAGCCCAATAATTCACTTAAATTCTGAATTAGGGAGGAGGCCTGAGGATTTATATAGAATTTATATGTCAAAGATCTGCCCTGCTCCTTTCTTTTGTTAGTCATACTAAACTATACTATATTGTCTTGATGTCATGATATGCATTATTCCTGCGGCACCTTCTCCTCTAGCACTGCTCCAAGTATCTTCACCAGTATACTACAAATATGGATAACAATGCACAGAGGTACAGCCACCATTGTATAAACTGGTTATTCAACAGCATTAGATAAGGACCACAAGCTATAGGTATTCCAGACAAAGGAAGATATGCAGAACAAATATTATTACTGGAATATCAACAGCACCAAAATTCCCCAAACCAACACAAACAGCCTGTGCAAAACAGCAATTCACAACATATTTACATCTGTAGTCTTCAGACTACCAACAAGTTTAGAAGTACACAGTTTAGAAGACTGTACACAGTTTAGACGACTGTTTTAGTGAACTATAAATCATTAGAAATCTTTAAGAATTTCAGTGAAGATTAGAGAAAACAATGGCACTAGTGTAGATAGATACAACTTTGTTAACTGGGAATTAAACTGTAGTGTGGAACAGCTTCAGGGTTTTATTTGGATTCACAGTCACTGTGACTGATTTCTGCTCAAAAATGTTGGACGTCTTTTACCCTGATGTTGTGAAAGTAATTGGAATTGCTCAATGCCAGTGAAACACACATATAAAACTCATAAGACTGGTGTTGGGCATGACTGGCCCCATATTCAAGAGCATACAAGAAGCTCAAAGTCTGCAGAAGCAAAGGGAACTTCTAAATTCTCCAGGTCCAAACATGAGCTAGCTCAAGAATCACTAGCACTTTCATAAATCAGCAGTGAGGTTACTACACACATCTTTTAATTTGGTCAAAGAAAAGAGAGGATATTAGCCTCACCTTAAGAGCTTCGTTCTTTGTTTGTGGAGTAGAGATTGTGCTTTTATTTCAACAACATCTGGCCACCCAGTAAGTCCTCTTTGTGTAGTTGCTGTTACATTGATAGACACTGGGAACTAAACAGAAATTATTTTTTTGCAGCCCAACTGATATGCAGGTGCACATCTGAGCACATTTATCTTTAATTATCTGTTTTTGGGCATAAAACAAGCAGTTAGAGCAGAAAATATGCAGGTATTTATTTTATTCTTGCTCTGAAATTTGTTTAATGCTTGCAAAAAAAAAAAAAAAGGTCAAGTTGTCAGAGAAAGAACAGAGTCTCAAGCCCACTAAATGCAGACCTCAATGTGACTTGTCCATTTGAATTTTAAAACTTTATCTTTAGGCAAGACAGGAAAGGAACAAAAGGAACATAAACACAATTTCAAACTACTTCACCGGAGCCACTCAACTTTTTTCTTGGGTAGGGGTAGACATGCACTTTTCCTTCCCCCCTTCTGTGGATAAAATGCTATATCTTGGATATGTGCATGTGGTAACAGAGTGTACATGCCAATGGTTTTAATGGCAAATATTGCCTACATTTTGAAATACCTCAGTATGCTTAAGCTGTAAGTTGTAAATTTCACCATCCAGAAGTTCTATCACCAAAACTGTGGTAGATAACGTAAGCTGTATATGGTTTAAGATGTGCATCTCTGCAGATGAGATAACTGTGTATTGTTATGGAAGATTTTTTATTTTTTATTATTTTTTTTTGTCCAAGAAAGACTTGTTTTATAGCTTTCATTAAAAAATTCACCTTTTTCTACCTTACAGTACACTAAGTAACCAGGGACTGCTAGTATAGGGATCTTTCACTATACTAATTTTAATGGTGTACATGTTATGTCTGAATTACTTATTGCCATAGAGCACAGAGATCCTCGAGCTAGCTCTCACAAAGGGCACAGAGTAAATTAGCTCCTACAGACCTCTGTGGCATCCCTGCTAGATTTCTTCCAGAATCTGAGAAGTCTCTCTACTTTGCTGCAAAATGCAGCACAGATATATTCTAGTATAACAGGCCAATAGCAGAAGCAAAATCCTGACTCTGTAACATATTCCAACATGCTAATCACTGTAACATACTGCATCTTATGAAGTCCTTTAGATTAAAGATATAGCAGTACAACATTTTTGCTTTCTTTCCTTATTTAAAAATAATCTTATACAGACACAAATAAGTGCTTCTTTTCACAGCAGTCTCACACAAAGCAAACAAGGCTCTGAGAGAACCCATCTCCTAATCAACAGATTGAGTGCCTGAGTACTTTCAGAATAGGACGGATTCATGCAACATATTTACATTCAGCAAAAGAGATCTCAGGAGTCTTCCCATACAACAGGCACACAGTAGAAAAGGTTATTGAAAATTAACACCAAGAGTCTAACAAAGTTTATATATTAAAATAAAATAAAATAAAATAAAATAAAATAAAATAAAATAAAATAAAATAAAATAAAATAAAATAAAATAAAATAAAATAAAATAAAATAAAATAAAATAAAATAAAATCTCGATCCACCAGCCCTTACTGCTGCAGTCTACCCAGTTACAACGAAATGTTTTAAGTACAGCTTTGAAAAACTGTATCAGACTAGAAGAAATAACATATTTTACTTAAAGTACCAAGCCTGATGGTTCAGGAGCAGGCGTGCGTTCTCTCTCCCTCCCAGCCCTCCGCACACCCCACACCAGATTCCCAGGATTAACAGGAGACTGGCTTGAGGGTTTCACCAGTAACTGCTGCAAAACAAGTTCTGATTGGTTGATTCAGAAATTGGGATTCTGGGCAGTGTTTTATAAAAGGATAATGTATCTTTAAGCCTAGGTGCCCTTCAGGGAAATGTATTGGATAAATGTCTTCTGAAAAGCCTGTAAATATTCCATCGCCTCACTGTCATTACTACCATGAAATGATAATGAAGCATGAAAGAAATATAATTCCATATTCAGATGACAGCATTAGCCTTCATAAGCAAACTGAAATATTTATTAGTAAAATGTTCAGTATCTATGCCTGTAATCTAAAAAAAGGACAAAAATGTTTTATAATAAAAAAGAGATTGAATGCAGAGGTAAAATCTGGTTGGCTGATTTTATTGCTTATTATTAAATCCAGGCAAAACAATTATTTTTTTCTTTTCATTAGTAAGGCACCCAAATTAAAACTATGCCCTCAGGCTATGAGGTTTACAGTAGTGATTAAAAACAAGAAATTGTGATGCATGGGGTTTTTGACAATGGCATAATCAAATTCATTCATATTGTTCAATCTTTCACTGACAAATATTTTTACAGTGAAATATACCAAACAAAGAAGCATATACAAGTACTATCAATACAGAGAAATTAGGGAGACTTGTTATTATTGCAGTACAGAGCAGACACAATGTTTCTATAATCTTGAATACAAACATTATAGCATAGTTAATTAGGGTAATTATTGTCTAAATTGTGCTTAATTGTTTTATACTGAAAAGGATTTCTGAAAGAAACCTTTTGGATCTCTACAAGGCACAGAAATGAACAGCGCAGTTTAAGTATTTATATGCAATTTCATAAGTTTGATTGTATTTCCTATAAATCAGGAAATATATCCTGACGAAGGCTGGGACAGAGATAAAGACGAGCCACATGCCTTGACCTCTGTTTCACCTTATTGAAAAAGAGGCGTAAAATAGTCATTTAGTACACTAGCATCAGAGAGCATTCACACACTCTAAGCACATTCTTTAAAGAAAAAAAAAAAAAGGTCTTTGAAGTGAATGAAAAATTAGAAATTCAAGTGACCATGATCAATTCTGAAACACTGCACAAAATTAATTACAGTTTTGCATCAGAAGCAAGAATGTGGATTTCAGACAGTCTATGTCATTTATCTCATGCTGTACAATATACAAGGCGATTAAAAAGCCAAACCTGTTCCCACCCCCTAAGTCTAAGGCCTATCAGAGGCTGTGAAGTACAAATGATTAACTCCAAATTATTCAAGGGATTGTACAGAGGCTTCAACTTGAATGAAATTTGCGGCAAGTCACAGGAGCTACAGAGGGACAGATTTGCTGCTCTTTATCAAAATCTAGTCTGACTATCACTGACAGAATCCAGATAAATTGCACAGTAATCTGGCGGTGGCTGTGGAAAGCTTGCTCTGCAAAATCCAAATCTCTAATTTCTATCTGTTTTTAATTGCTTGACTTAAATTTGCATTTTTATACAATTGGCTTAAAGGATTTATTCAGTTCTTTAGGCTACTTGAATAAAATTGGGTCCCATTTTGCATGGTATCTCAGAAACCTACTTACATTAAATACATATGCTGTATTACAAAAATCTTTACCGTAGCAGAAAAAGATTCCTTTTTATGTCAAGTTCAGAATTGGCTAAAGAATACATGTGTCAGGAAGCTCATTTTAAACTCCACTAAGAAGGTGTACCTCAGGATGAACTGTGTAGCACAACAAAGAAAAATAGGGGGAAAAAAGCATTCATTCAACACAGGATAAGCTGGTTTTTTTGTTTGTTTGTTTGTTTGTTTTTAAACATATATATATATATAAATACATACCCACACACTCCAAAGAGAATGCACAAGTTTAAATACAAGTTAGAAGTCACCCCTCATACAATGTGTTGCTAACCAAGACTCTTGAAAACAGCCATCCAGGCAGCCCTTCCAAATTCTGGATGTTAAAGCAAGATCTTCCATTCTTGTGACTCCCATGCCCTCAAGTCATTAATGGCAGTGCTAGCATCATAATCATTAACAAGTTAATGTCAACTCCTAGATTACAACTAACCTTGCCCCAACCATCAACTGAGCATCAGAAACCAAGTTCAAGCATGACAAGTGTCTGAAAACTGGCATTCCAGCAGGTTAAACTAGACAAAACTAAACTCCCTAAACTATTCCAGCAGGTTAAACTAGACAAAACTAAACTCCCTAAACTATTACTTTTGTAATCCCTTTATAATCTACGTTTATCCATCCTGGAACTGACTAATGCAACAGATGAGGCGAGCTATTTCAAATACATATTTTAGCTCTCCAGCCAGGCTTTGCCAAAACAGTTCCATTATTTAAAATACATTATGGCTGTCAAGAACTATACAAAGGCTGCAAGCATCTTTTACTTAATTTGAGTATCTATAACAAAAAAATACACAAACTTTGGTGTAATTTAACATAATACAATTTAAACAAAACCTTATGTCCTTACAGATTAACTTCAAATAACATTTAAAAATAAAATATCACCTATTTTCACCTACCAGTTCCAACAAAGTACAGACCCCTTTCCTTCCAAATCTTTATGAAATAAACCAGTACCAAACAGCTCATGTACCACAACCACAAAGATGTTCTGACCACAATCATAAACCGGATTTGACTCTACATGCTATTATCAGGGCTTGATAGGAACATCATTACATCTGGAATTTAGTTATGTTCCAGTCTGGAGGGTAGCTGCACCATCACTTGCCTAGTGGATAACATAGCCCCTGTTCACACTTACAAAGAAAATCCATGGAAGAAATCAAGTCAGTGAACTGGGAAGAGAAGTCAGATATTAGAGAATACATGCTCTTATTAAACTCCTGATGTAACTACCCATCAAACATGTGGCAATTCTGACTAACTCTACTGTGCAGATAATGCTATAAAGATATGAGGAAAAAATTATTCAGACAGAATTTTTCCCCTCTTCAATTCAGTGATATTCCTCTGGGATATACAAGCAGAAGAAGGTGTTTCATCAGAAGGAAACCAAGCCCTCTCAACTGAAGAACCATTCTGCATAGACCACTGGAAACAGGGTGGAGAGCAGAAAGGATGCCACTTCCAAGGGTCAGTCAGTGTTCACAGCAGACTCCAAGTCAGAAAGCAACTAGAGAATCCCACCTGAAATTGTTTTAAACAAAAACCTATAAACAGTAAGAATAATCAGAAGTTCCACTGCAAGACCTACAGGAACCTTATTTTGTTGCTCTTACTAACACTCTCTGCAAAACTGCATGAGGAGAGCAAAGCAGTTTCTTCCTAGTGAGCAGTGCTGCTCCAGAAACAATGCACTGTGGGAGGAAGGGACTTGCAGTCTCCCAGACTACTGCTTCACAAGAATGGCATTTCTACAGCTTCTGAACAACAGACACTTGTTGAAGGATCTAATGCTAGCTAACATACTGAAATAAAATTGCATAAAAAATGAGTAAGAAATCCTCAGAAAACAATACAAATTGCTGGGAACTGCTGCTTAAACAAAATTTAGGAAGGGATGACAAAAGTCTGTTAAATGAACATGAAAGCAAAAGTCAGCCTGACACTCAGCATACAGTCACTTCAGCTAGCAGAACAGAAAATTCCATAAAAAAAGAAAAGTCCATAGCCTGCTCCAGCCCTACCATGTCACACTTTTACAGTTCAGAAGCCTTCCAGCTCATTCTCACGATTACTGTTACGCACAAAGCTAAACTTTCTCACCTATCTGAGATATTCCATATGAGATAGGAGAACAAATACATCCTAACAAGTTGCACAAGAGAAAACAAAGGCTGGCAGACTCTCTGCAACTTCAAACTGTTTACATTACATCCTTGTAAATTATTTCATTCTTATTTCCTCTAGCATCAGAACAGCCGTGCATGTTGAATTTCTGAAAATACAATAATTAAAACTCAGAATGCATCTTCTGTGCAAGCTTCTTCCTGTCTTCTGACAATTCTGCTTATTTTTTTTTTTTTTTGGTACTATTCCCTCTATTACCACGTTTTTATAAGGTAATTTATATAAATATTCTGTAAGATAACAGATAAAAATTCCATTTAACTGTTGAGTGCATCTTATACGAGCTCCACAACA